>NC_057765.1:20119808-20419808 GCF_010389155.1 Erigeron canadensis
CTGATAAAAGGCAAAAGCTGTAAGGACTTATGGAATCACCAATGGTGCGGCACAAAGAGTAACCGATGTGGCAACACCCATCGGGGGGGAATGTAGGCTATGCTCGATTTGCCGCTCATTTGGACACCTTGCTGCCACTTGCGTAGGGAACAAGAGTTGAGGAACCGGGACTTGTCATGAATGTGGAAGCACGGAGCATTGGAGGAATGCTTGTCAGGTTGGGACGCGCTCAAGGCATCGAGGGAATGGAAATGGAAAACCGTGGCACTATAGGAATGTTGGAAATCGTGGGAACCAAGCAAACCGAGGCAATAATGGGAATCAAGTGAACCGAGGGTAATGGAGGAAATCAAGCAAAAAATGGGAATCAAGGAATCAATGCCAACCAGAATCGTGGGAACCAGGAGGTCAAGTAGAGGACGGTGTATGCAATGGGTGCGAATGGCACGTGATGACCCAAATGTCATCGTAGGTACGTTTCCATTAAATAATGTTTATGCCTCTATGCTATTTGATTCTGGAGCCGAAAGAAGTTTTATTTCTTTTGAATTAAGGAAATGTGGTAGAACCTAGTGAGCTTGATGAAACTTACTATATCGAATATGCTAATGGAAAAGCGTGTAAGGCCAGGAAATTATTTTGATTGTATGTTGACTTTAGACGAGGAGGATTATAGTATAGACTGATTTCATTGAGATAGGAAGTTTTTGATGTGATAGTAGGATGGATTGGTTGTCTAAGATGCTTGCCAGAAATACTTTGCCATGAAAAGGTCATTAAAATTCCCTTAGATAATGATGAGGTGCTTATAATACAAGGCCATAGGGCGGGGGTCCAAACCAAGATAGTGTCATCTATGAAAGTAAGGAACTATACGTAAGGAATATCCACATACTTGGCACAAGTAGGGATAAGCAAGTAAAAAGTAAGGACCCTCATAAGGTCATGGTGGTTAGGGACTTTCTAGATGTGTTCCCTGACGAATACCTGGACTCCCACCAGAGGCAGGTGGAGTTTATGATTGATTTTAGTTCCCGGGGCAGCCCCCGTAGCTAAAGCACCGGTACAGGTTAGCGCCCTCCGAGATGCGAGAACTTTCTGAGCAATTGCAAGAATTGCTTGATAAAGGCTTAATCAACCTAGTTCTTCGCCATGGGGTGCTCCAATCTTTTTGTCAAAAAGAAGATGGATCTCTGAGGATGTGCATAGACTATAGGGAGTTGAATAAGTGACGATCAAGAATAGGTATCCGCTGCCACGAATAGACGATTTGTTCGATCAACTTCAGGAGCGTCGCATTTCTCGAAAAATCGATCTTAGACCGGTATCATCAGTTGAGGGTACGAGAAGAAGATGTACCTAAAACGGCTTTCAGAACGCGCTATGGGTTACGAGTTCTGGTGATGCCATTGGTCTCACAATGCGCCCGCCGTTTTTCATGGATCTAATGAACCGAATTTGTAGGCCATTTGGACAAATTCGTCATAGTATTCTTGATGATATTTGATATATTCTGTAGTAAGGATGAACATGAGAAGCATTAAGAATAATATTGCATTACTTAGAGACGAGAAGTTGTATGCTAAGTTTTCTAAGTGTGAATTTTGGCTCCGCCAAGTTCAATTCCTTGGACATCTCGTAGACGAAAAAGGAATCATGTGACCCATCTAGATAGAGGCGATTAAGAAGTGGGAGGCACCAAAGACGCAAAGGAAGTGCGTAGCTTCCTAGGATTGGCAGGTTATTATCGAAGATTCATCCAAGGATTCTCCAAAATGGCGGTACCTCTGACCCAATTGACCCAAAAGTCAGAGAATTCATATGGGGTGAAGAACAAGAGCAAGCGTTCAAACGCTTAAAAATGTTGTGTGAAGCACCATACTAGCGTTGCCGGATGAATGGAAGGATTTGTGGTATATTGTGATGCGTCGAATAAAGGACTTGGATGCGTGCTTATGCAAAGAGACAAGGTCATTGCCTACGCGTCTAGACAATTGAAGCCACATGAGAAAAATTATTCGACACACGATCTGGAGTTAGGAGCCGTAGTATTCGCCTTGAAGATATGGCGACATTATCTCTATGGCACTAAATGCACCATATTCACCGACCACAAAAGCTTGCAACACATCTTTGATCAAAAGATGTTGAATATGAGGCAAAGGAGATGGATGGAGCTGCTGAACGACTATGAATGTGAAATCAAGTACCATCCGGGGAAGGCAAACGTCGTTGCCGATGCACTTAGTAGGAAGGTGAATACTAGGTGCCAAGGGCAAGAATCAGCTACTTACAAGTAAGAATGTCTCTAAGAGATCGTTTCTTAGGAGACCAAGCAAAGGCCTTTGAAGGGAAGAACATTAAGGATGAAGCCTTGTGCGGTATGGAAATGAGGTTTGACAAGGATGGTGAAGGAATCTTATACTTCAAGGGAAGAGCTTGGGTACCGAAGGTAAATGGTTTAAGGATGTACTTATGATGAGGCTCACAATACGAAATATTCAATTCACCCAGGCGCGGATAAGATGTATCAAGGCCTAAGAAAGGATTTTTGGTGGCCTGGAATGAAAGGGGACGTAGCCCGATATGTGAGCCGATGCATGACTTGTGCGATGGTCAAAGCTGAGCACCAAAAGCCATCTGGTCTTTTAAAGCAGCCAGAGATTCCCGAATGGAAGTGGGAGCAAATAGCAATGGACCTAGTGACAAAATTGCCTCGAACAAAGAAAGGTCATGATGCTATATGGGTGATTGTTGATCGTCTTACGAAATCAGCCCATTTCATCCCCATCAAAGAAGATTGGAACACCGAGCGCCTAGCTCGCTTGTACGTCGAGAAGATTGTAACACTACATGGCGTGCCTTTGTCCATAATATCCGATCGGGATGGTAGATTTACCTCACGTTTTTGGGGTCACGTGCAAGAAGCTAGGGCACAACACTAGCATTAAGCACGGCTTACCACCCTCAAACGGATGGACAAAGTGAGCGAACAATACAAACGTTGGAGGATATGTTAAGAGCCTGTGCATTAGAATTTAGTGGAAGCTGGGATGAGCACTTGCCTTATGCTGAATTTACATACAATAATAGCTATCACTCTAGCATACAATGTGCACCGTTTGAAGCTTTATATGGACGCAAGTGTAGGTCTCCGATGTGTTGGATAGAGACGGGCGAAAGAAGTCTAGCTACCGTCGATTTTGTCCAAGAAACAACGGACAAAGTAGCTATCATTAAAGAAAAGCTTAAAGCCGCCAGAGATCGGCAAAGAGTTATGCGGATCAAAGAAGGAAGCCCCTAGAATTTGAAGTCGGCGACAAAGTGCTCCTAAAGGTGTCGCCATGGAAAGGAACAGTGAGATTTGGTAAGAGAGGAAAGTTAAGTCCTCGATACATTGGGCCATTTGAAATTGTGGCTAGAATAGGCCCCGTGGCCTATAAGTTGAAATTACCCCAAGAATTGGGAGATGTTCATGACACTTTCCATGTGTCAAATTTAAAGAAATGCGTGGCGGATGATTCGAAAGTAGTTCCACTCGAGGAACTACGAGTGGAAGATAAGCTCCAATTTCGCGAGGAGCCAATAGAAGTTCTTGACCGCGATGAGAAACGCCTTAAGAGGAGCAAGATCCCTATAGTTAAGTCAGATGGATACAAAGCGCGGACCCGAATTTACATGGGAGCGCGAGGACTTCATACGTGAGAAATATCCGCACTTACTCCCTAAGCAAACTCAAATTCCGGGACGGAATTCTTCTAAGGGGGTAAGGATGTAACAACCGTACTTTTTATTATATATGTGCTAGTTAGGTTGTCTACGTTCCCGCAAGCCATAGTTATACTTGAAGCTAGTAGTAATGCCCCAAATTAGTAATCTAAATTCAATTTAATAAAATACGATGAACAAAAAACCTAATGATCAAATCAAGTTATAATAATAAAGCGAGTCTCACAAGTTGAGATAACAATTAGAAATCCTTATAAATATCCAACAAATTGTACCATCAATCCAACTAAATAATATTTGGTCACAAGAAATGTCATGAACAACTTAAAAATATTTATAACTCATAAAGCATATAAAAGTGTTTAAAAATCTCTAAGTGTATATATATGCTTAAAATAAATACAAGAATGCAACTAATAAGCCATGTAACAAATTAAAACACAAAAATGTATACATACATACACATATACATGACACACACATAGACATATGCTAGGATAAGACATGCATTTATATTACAACTAAACTTACATTACACTTATAAAACAAACACAAATATATATACATACAACAATATACTTACACAACTTTTAAAAAAAAAAAAAAAAGGGGAAAAACCCCTTGAATACCCCATGTGGCCGTCCCCCCCTCATCACACACACATACATCACCCATTTTGAAATATACATGCACACTCTTTGTCTTGGAACTTCCACTTTTCACACACACTTCACATACATCATTTTCTCCCAAGAAAACTCTTCCATACTCTTCCTTTCTCTCTCAAAAACGGCAGCCATCAAGGGAGCAAGAACAAGGCAAAAAATCCAACTTAAACTTATACTAATAATAAGGGTTTAGGCTAGATTAATAAAGGGTTGATTCAAGCATAGTTTAAGGGTTGTATTAGGGCTTGAATAGGGGTTGTTGGAGGCCATATTAGTCACGAAAATCTGCCCTTTTCCATCTCCAAAAAGTGTTCTTCAAGGGTATAATCTTCATCTCTTTACTTGCTTAATCTTGTTTATGTTCATATTAAAAAGGTTTCATCGAAAGATTTTATTTTCTTTGTTTTCTTTATGAATCTTCAAGTTTCCTTTCAAATATACACTTAATGAGGGCAAAGTTGATATGGTTTTTCCTCATGCTCATGCATGTTGAATCTATGAAGAAAAGTCAATGATTCGACTAGTTTAAGACCCAAAAGTGTGGTTGTGTGTTTAATAGTCTTAGATATGATTTTTCCTTTGAAAAATGGTTATATTCATACATATTATGAAGGTAATATTTCTGGAAATATTTATAAAATATAGATTTTATTGATAAAGTGTTGGATCTATGAAAGTTAGCATCAAAAAGGTGGATATGTGTTGATTAGTTGTAAAGTAACTTTTTATATAAAAAGATGAACATATTATATAATGTTTATGTATATATTTCTGGAAAATTTCATAAAAATACATTTTTATGTTGATGGATTGTTGTTGGATAAAGATTTGTTGTTAAAAATGATGAGATGATTACATGCATGCTAGATTTAAGAAAGTTGGATTGTTGTTTGGATTATGAGGTGAAGCTAGACTTGTGTCAACTGAAAATAGGTTAAAAGTCATGCAAATATTCTGGAAAAAAATTCACAAAATATCAATTATATAAAGCTTGGGTCAAAACAAGTTAAAATATGCTTGAAATCGAAAACCGAAAGCTTGTTAAAATGCATTTTGAGCACACACATGCACCATAACTTTATGACCATGAAAATGTGATGAACATACTGGAAATACGACATATTAAAAGTATAAAACTCAATTCATTTGATGCATGGCAAAAATAAGCTCAAAAACCGTCTTTCGGGTCAAATAATCACTAACCGAAAGCACTAAATTGCACATATCACACCACCACCACCATCACGACTTGAACCACCAAAATATGATGAACTTACTGTGAATGTTGAATTTAGGATGAAAATCCATTTTGAAGTACCTTAATAGCCTAAGAAATGAGGCTAAAATCACTATTTCGGTAAACGATTTTCAATTATAAAATCCTCAATTTAAGCAAGACACAAGAGAGGTTGAATGGTTACAGATTTTTATTGATAAAAGGTGCCTAAAAAGGCCTGGAATTTTTGGACTAAAACTCTTGTGGTGATTTGTAAGGATTTCTATGATTTAATGAATTAAAATGGTAATTAAAAGATATATAAATCAATAAATAAATTATATAAACCATGAATCTGATCAAAGCCACTTAACCAATGATAAAAGTGACTAAAACCTACTGGGGAAAAATAACTACAAGCAAGGGAGCAAGAATTATACAATTTAAAAGTAAATTATTAAGTAAAAGTCACTAATTAATCATTATTATTAAATAAATAGAAATAAGGCACAAATAAATATAAGAATCACAATGTTACAAATAAAAAGGGCTTGAAAATCAGTAGATAATCCATCTATAATTATCTATGAATTTTAGAGATAATTTAAGGACTTAAAAATAATTATAAGGAATTATTTGATTAATAAACCAATAAAATAAGTAAATAATTAATTAAATAATATTAAATTAAATAAATAATTATAAATCAGCAAGATATATCAATATTGATATTATGAGAACACAAATGTCAAATATGGTATTAAACAAAGTATGCGATGGAAATATATATAAAACGAAGTTAAACTACCGAAATTTCAATAACCGAACAAAAATCGTATGAATGACCTTTACTACCAAATGTCTTCCAACCAAATGAGGTGAACAACATAATGTACTTGAATTCCATAATTTAAACAACAACCAAAGTTGGGCAAGTCTACTAGCATACGTCTCATGATCTAGTTTACTAGTTCATGTAAAACACACTTACGTTGTGCATATTTCGAATACCTTGGTTTAGGCTTGCTTGAGGAAAGACACCACTAGCCAGAGATCTCGCTTTTGATCAGCCCTCTTTCACTCTCAATTCAAGTGAGTCATAGCCCCCTTTCAAACTATTTTATGTGTTTTAACTATCGGGGTGAAAAGCATGATATATAAGCTAAATTGCTTTTATTATTACAAATATATGAAATGATTCTTGATATTATGATTATGAAATGAAATTGTTTCGTATGTTCATTATGATAAATGATTTATATGATGAGCTTGAGTTCTGTCAAACCGCTTTCTTCGGTTCACTACTATTTACTCCGATTATGGAGGCCTGTAGTTAGTTAGTTGCGCAACTAGGTTTCGTCCACCCACCCAATTGTGTAACGGTGGAAGGTTGGTTGTCTTTGTGACAACCTCCACTTCCAGTCCGACCACGGGTGTTCTAGCTACCTTACTTAGGTCGTCTCCATGGCACGACCCCTTTTTATTATTATTGTTACGGCACTTGATTGACAGCTCGTGCAAGATTTATCTATTATTATTGGACTTCGAAAAAATGGTAGTAGTAGTGGCTCAAGCATTTACTCATCAAGGTTGATTGAATTATACCCTCGTGGTTATATGATAGAAATTTCACTACGTTGATTATAGTAAGTGGAACATACGCTTTCCAAATGCGACATTGGAGGTATACATGGAAATTTTGGTGACTCTCAAATTTTTGGTTATGATGGATATATATATATACACTTTATGTTGTTAGTTAAAAACCTATGAACTCACTCAACTCTCGTAGTTGACACTTCTTCTTCTTCATGCTTTTCAGGTTAAAGATTTAGGTGCGTAGCGTGGACCCCCCTTTTGGACTCTAATATGCTTGTATGGTTGGACGAGTATTGCAAACATTTAATCATTTTAATTATGAATTTGGTTGTGTAATGGATTTGGACGTCATCTTTAATTTGTAATCTTTTGGATTTTGAATGTCATTTGAAAACTTGAGTTGATGTTTTATATTTAAATCTTTTGTACCATGTCGTTCTGTGGCATCTCGTGTTTCCGCCTTAGTCGGGGTGTTACAACTTGAAGGTTGTTAGTGACAAGAACACGTTTCTTGAAGACAAATTGGGCAAGGCCGAGGTGGTGGTATCCAATATGTATAAGAAGTATTTGGCTCTAGATCAGAAGGTTGTCAGGATGCAGATGCATTAAAGAAGGGAGTCAAAATCTCCGAAGAAAAACTGCATGAGCTCATTGATAACTATCTCAAGGTTAGAGCTGAAAGAGACAGCTTAGGTTGCAGAGGTGATGAGCTAGCTAAGGCAGGGCATGACGATGATCAGAATGAAGATCCAGATGCAGCCAGAGCTACTCAAGAGCTAGGAGGTAGTTCTACTTTTAGAACAGAGACTCAAGGAGAGTCTAGCCAGGCTGGTGTTGCTGGCAAGGCAACCTCAGAAGCTCCACAGACTCAAGAACTAGTCATCACGGAGCTGAATGTAGTAGTTGAGTCTGAGGCACCTCAAAACAAACTCCTTACAGAAGATGTTGACGTTGATAGATTGGGTAAAGGTTTGGTAGGGCAATCTTAAGTTGGTACTCTTGATACTGAAGATGCTAGTGCTCAGGATAGTGAGTCAACCAAGACCGATTCTACTACCAATACTTCTAAAGAGTCAAATTTGCATCCTCTGATTGTGCATAGACTAGAGAAGAGATTGGGTTATGATCCACAGGCTCAGATGAGAGCTAGGGCAGAGATTGCGGATTATTATTATGATCCAGGATCTCTGAGGGATCAAATGAAGGAAATGTTAGGGTTAACTCATACTCCTTCAGACCGATTTTGAGAATGAGGCTAAGACTGAGGGGGAGCAGAGCAAGAGCAAGAAAAAAAAGCAGAAGAAGTAGCTTAATGACAAAGACAATATGAAGACATTTATTTTAACGTCTAGAAGCTATTCCCAAGGGGGAGTCTGTAAGTGCACGTCTATGTCAATAGCAGTCTAGATTGTTCAGGCTTATATTGTAATATGTCTTTGTCATGTGATTGTCATTAATGGACTTTGTATTATGCATAGAATACTAGATTAAGTTTGAGTATTGAATGTATAATTAATCTCCTTAAGTATGAAATGCGACCTCGCATTCGCATTTCATATGGGAATACGACCCCGTATTTGCAGAGACAAATACGAGGCTAGAGTGCAATTACGACCTCGTAATTGAGTCGAGCTGGGCTCTGAAATACGAGGTCGACGTACTGTTATAACATGATTTCTTCTCTGGATTTGATCTCAACAATGGCGGATCAAGTGTGTGTGTTCTTGGTGTGTTTAGTGTGTGTGTGATTTCTAAAGAGAGAGAGATTGGAACGAACTGGATTAAGTGTATGTAAAAAAATGGATCAAAGACTTATGATTTCTAAGGAGTTTAGGGTATTTATAGTCTAAATCTACAATTAAGCTAATTAACACTCCTAGTCCCTCAACCTCAGAAATCATTTCACCATGTCTTAACAACAACTAAGTCCACTAATTTAAATTACAATTTATCACTATTTTTGGATTTCTAACATTCTCCCCCTTAGTGATATATTGTAATGAATGAAGTACGTGTTATTTTGTCTTGTAGTAATTAAGTTGATGAGCCCGATGGTGAAGACAATTGGTGTGATGAAACAAGTCTTCAAAGCTTTCTTATTGTCTCTAGAGAACTTGAATCAATCTTGGTCTTGGACTTCTCAAAGTTAAAACATGATGAAATTCTCAATGTTCTTTCTGAACAGAGAATAAAATGAATGAGTCTAGAATCTTTGAAAAATTGATGAACCATGAATCAGAGTTGTCTTTTGAAGTGTGGAAGGTATAAACTTGGCTTTGGTTCTTCAATCTTCGATTCTCGAATGAAAATTTGTTTTCTTGAAATGAAGTATCAAAATGAAGTATCAAAAACTTGTACTATCCTCCTTGATGTATGCTTTGGAGCTTCTAGATCAAGTATTATCATATGACTTTGAATGATCATGAATGAAATGTGTTGATGAAGACTCTTTCGAAGCTTTATTTCTTTGTCTTGAATCTTCCAATCAATCTTTCAACTTTTGTAGCTTTGATCTTTGTTATTTTGACTTAAACACCTTGGAGAGTAAACTTTTGAGCAAAACTTGAATAAATCTCTTATGAAAAATCATGCTCCCCGTCAATTCATGAGTGTAAGCATTTTGAAGCATTTTTGGACATCATATCCTTATCTTTGTAATTATCTTTTTTCAAGTCAAGAACTCAATTATTAAAATGAACAACTCAAATTTGAAAATCTGAGCTCAATAGATTGAAATTCCATTAAGTGCAAGTTTTCCCATCAATCCCATACACTAAGTATTCTCTCTTATCTTTTATCCGTAACCTCCATACACTCACTACAACCTTCTTACTAACTCCATGTTTGCACAAATCAAGCTCAGAGGTTTTCTTTCTCAATCAATCATAATCTATTTCTCCCCCTCTTAATGACAAAGTTGGGAACCAATGTCATTATGCAAACATTGATCGATAAAACTAGATTTGCATGGAGAAATATCAAACGACAACATATCAATCCATTTCAATAGTCCCAACTCAAAGAATCCTAAGGATACAAATCAAAATGTAAGGTTGAAGTTGTAGGTACAAACGTTATAGTATGGTGTTGGTGGTTTTTGTGTTTGTGGGATGAGAAATGAAAAACCGGATAAGGATGATCCATTAACATGTTCAAAAATCAAAAAGATTAATGAAATGACCGATAGAAATGTATGACATTTTTCGGATTTCCTATGTATCATTGAAATATGCACAAAACAAATTTTCTAACATAGTTTGGTCTTGTAGTTTATTCAACTACGAGATTGCTTCAAAGAATAGAAATCATGGTCAGTGTCACCTAAGGCGTTCGATAACCACAATCTATTATCCTTAAAGACTTTTTAGGAAACATCCGAGGTCACTGATAGACTTCTCGTTCACTCAATAATCACATAAATGTAATTATGAGACCTACGTTCAATGTTGGAAAAGATATTAGCATTGATAGGATTTCCATTTGATCATAGTGGAATATCAATTAAGATATCACTACAAATGTTCCGGCTATATCACATAGATATGCAATAATATCACAAAGATATGACTCAAATGTGTCTTAAGAAAATGAATAAGGATCAAATTAATGATCAAGCAAGATAGCTCTAGACACAACGTGATCAATTGAAGTCGGGGACTGGAGCAGAATGTCTCTCTTTTTCAATATCAACAACTTCCAAATGAAGAGTCAATAGAAATGTAAAAAATCTCCGTGAGAAATGAAACAAGTATTTGTTAAGAAACACTTGAGTGGTTCATGAAGTCTTAATCAAGATATCAACAAATGACATCTGATATAAATGTGTTTTACCCGGCGATTTTGAGAAATTTAGGGAAGGGTGTCATTTCTTTCAACCTTTTTCTCACAACATATCACAATAACCTCTAACTTTTTGACTTTACTCCCTCCATCCTATTTGCACGAAACCATCATCTCTCAAAATAGAAGTGAATACTCCGGGGTTAGAATTCATCGGCGATGATGAAGTTCATGGAGTGAATGAATCGCTCATGTGCAAACTAAACACCGAACTTCAACTGATGAAAAATCATTTGAAAATCATCAAATGTGTGTATGAAAATGATTTGAAAACACATTTGAAGTTTTGAATATTTTGAAATCACAAACTCCCCCATAATCTATGCAAAGGTAGATCTTAAAAGTTTTCCATAGAAAGGTAGAGCAAAAATTGGTTTTTGTGAAGTTAAAAAAGTAAAATCTTTATTGCGATATATACTTGAAAAAAATTTGAGAGTCTAAAAGAGAACAAGATTTTAAGAAACACAAAGTTTTGCGTCAACAACAATATTCATAGTAAGACTACTAGGGAGTACACAAAGGCGTTCAATCCTTCGCATCTTACATCAACAAGTTGGATGCAAATAAAACATTTAAGCACATTTAACTCAATCAATTGTTCACGATGAGACAACTAGAGAGTACACAAAGGCGTTCAATCCGTCGCTTCTCATATCAACAGTTGAGAGTAACAAAATCTTTTGATAAGAAAAATAATTCTTTTGAAAATAAATAAAACTTTTTAAGAACGGGTTATACACAGAGTATGTATAAGCCATTAAAATATAAATAACACTATAAAGCCCGGGTTACATACAGAGTATATGTAAGCCACTAAAATAAAGGAAAAAAAATAAAGAAAATCTTTTTGTTATTTTTCAAAATTTTATATTTTTGTATTTGATTTTTGTCTTTTCAAATTTTGTATTTTGTTTTTCAAGAATGTATCAAGAACAAAATAAGTTAAGGTTCACGATTTAACATGCCAAGCTTAGAGATAAGAAAGTTAAACCTTTTCTCATCCAATGGTCTAGTGAACAAATCTGAAAGTTGGTAGTCAGTTCCCACAAAGTAGAGTTCGATGTCACCTTTCTCAATATGATCTTTGAGAAAAGTAATATCTCACATCTATATGCTTTGATCGAGAGTGGTTTACTGAGTTGACTGCAATAGCAATGGCACTTTGAGAGTCACAATAGATATGATCATATTTTAGACCATAATCAGTAAGTTGAGTCTTCATCCATAACACTTGAGCACAACAACTAGCCGCAACCACATATTCAGCTTCAACTGTTGATAGTGACACAGTTTTGTTTCTTGGAAGACCAACTCACAATTTTATCACCCAATTGTAAAGTACCGGAAGTGCTCTTGCGATCAAGCTTACAACCTGCATAATCTGCATCTGAATAGGCAGTTAAATTGAATCCAGTATCCCTAGGATACCAGAGACCTAAGTTGGGTGTACCCTTCAGATAACGAAATATTCGTTTCACAGCTTGAAAATGTAAATCAGTTGGAGCAGCTTGATACCTAGCACACATACATGTTGCAAACATTATATCTGGGCGAGATGCTGTAAGATACAACAATGAACCAATCATACTTCTATATCTCTTTTGGTCAAATGGTTTCCCATTTTTATCAGCATTAATATTTGTACGAGCAGCCATTGGAGTTGAAATTGAAGAACAAATAGTCATATCAAACTTTTTTAACATGTCATGAATATACTTACCTTGTGATATGAAAATACCATTTGGTAGTTGTTTGATTTGAAGACCCAAAAAGTAGTTCATTTCCCCAATCATTCTCATTTCAAAATGATTAACCATTAGAGATGAAAAGTTTCAGCAAAATGTTTGACTGGTTGATCCAAAGATAATGTCATCAACATATATTTGGACAAGAAGAACATGCTTACCTTGTTTGCAAATGAATAGGGTAGGGTCAATTGTGCCTTTGGTAAAGCCATCTCTAATCAAGAAAGTAGATAAGGAATCATACCATGCTCAGGGTGCTTGCTTAAGACGGTAGAGAGCCTTGTCTAACATGTAGACATGGTTTGGTCTTTTAGGATCAACAAAACCTTCAGGTTGTTCAACGTAAACTTCTTCTTTGAGGTCACCATTCAAGAAAGCTGTCTTCACATCCATTTGAAATACTGTAACTGGAGCAAAAGTTTCATCGAAATCGACACCAGGTTGTTGGCAATAACCCTTTGCAACTAATCGAGCTTTGTTCCTTACTACCACTCCATTCTCATCCTTCTTGTTCTTGAAAATCCACTTTGTGCCAATAGGTTCATCTTTTCTTGGATTTGGAACTAATCTCCATACTTTCAGTCTTTCAAACTGAGCGAGTTCGTCTTGCATAGCTTTAACCCATTTTGGATCTCGAAGAGCTTCAGAAACAGTTT
The DNA here is from genome assembly GCF_010389155.1 of Erigeron canadensis. Classification (NCBI taxonomy): domain Eukaryota; kingdom Viridiplantae; phylum Streptophyta; class Magnoliopsida; order Asterales; family Asteraceae; genus Erigeron; species Erigeron canadensis. Next base: position 20,133,262 of record NC_057765.1, read on the forward strand.
TGGGTTCAATGTTGCTAAGAGAAAATGCAACAAGACACTCATTCACTGAAGTACGAATAGTTACTTCGGCTTGTGGATCTCCAATAATTTGCTCTGTAGGATGATCTTTTCGCATACGTGACCATTTGCGATCATGAGGAAGAGGATTTTGTTGATTGACATCAACATCATCATCATTAAAACCAGAGTTTTGCTGGGATATGGAATCATAGCTTGGTATAACAGCTTCCTCGTAAGATGGATGATCGAAATCAAGAGGCACATATACATTTGGAGTGTTCATCTGATTGGTAGTCTGGGTATATTGGGTAGGTTGTTCTTGAACATTCACTGGAGAAGATTTATCAGGAGAGGATTGAGAAGAAGAATCATTAGAAGAGGATGAAGAACTACTACTTGAAGAAGTAGCATTTTGCTCAGAAGAACTTGATGATGATTCATGATTGTTGTCAGGAACTGGATCATGATTAAAAACTGGTTCAACAATAACTTGAGGTTCTTTATCATGAATCGGTTTAGATTTGTAGAATTCTTCAAAAAGAATATCTAACTCATCACTTGTTGGAGCTGGAAACTTCTTGAGTTTAGATGCCAAAGTAGAAGTCCTTGATGAAGTGCTTGAATCACTTGGATCATTACTTGTTGGTAGCAAACTTTCTTGCTCAAAGATCATTCCCGACATCTCATCAAACCAAACATTCATTGTTTCTTGAATTGTATTTGTTTGGCGATTATAGATTCGGTAGGCAATTGATGTCTTGGAATAACCAACAAAGTAACCTTCATCACCTTTCTTCTTGAACTTTCCAAGATTTTCCCGATCATTCAGAGTATAACAAACACACCCAAAGATATGAAAATAGTTGATGTTGGGTTTCCGTTTGTTAACAACCTCATAAGGAGTCTTCTCAAAACGCTGATTAACAATGGACCGATTCTGAGTGTGACAAGCAGTGTCAAAAGCTTCAGCCCACATGTTGGAAGGTAACTTAGAATAAGCAAGCATGGTTCTTGCAGCTTCCACAAGTGTTCGATTTCTCCTTTCAACGACACCGTTTTGTTGTGGGGTACGAACCGCAGAGAATTGGTGAGTAATACCTTTGGATTTACAAAATTCATCCAACACGGCATTTTCGAACTCAGTTCCGTTATCCGAACGGATGTAACGGACTGGAAGTTGAAGATTTACTTGAGTAGAAGTGATGGAAATCGATCAAAGTTTGAGTTGTTTCATCTTTGGAGGCAAGAAACTTGACCCAAGTATATCTTGAATAATCATCAACAATAGCCAAGATGTATCTCTTCCCATTTCGGCTTTGTACTTTCATCGGCCCACAAAGATCCATGTGAAGCAAATGAAGAGGTGCTAATGAATTTGGAGATTTCTTAGGTTTATGAGAAGTTCGTTTAATCTTCCCAACATCACAAGAAGGACACACATGCTCACTTTCATACTTTTAGTCTGGAAAGCCTTCAACAAGATGCTTGTTGACCAAAGTATTGATGGTAGGAAAATTTAGGTGAGAAACCCTTCTATGCCACAGCCAAGAATTCTTTGATGTAGCTTTCGAAATGAGACAAATATTATCGGTTGGCTGGTTATCATTGAGATTAACGGTAAAAAGGTTATCATCGCGGTCGCCACACAAAATGTCAACTCCTTCTAGAGTTTGAATTTTACAAAGAGATTGTCGAAAAAGAACTTGAAGATTGTTGTCACAAAATTGTCCAACACTGAACAAGTTATGACTTAATCCTTCAACATAATGAACTTTTTTAATGACAATTCCATTGCGTTCAATGTCACCATAGCCTAAGATAGGAGCGAAATTGTTGTTACCAAACCAAACAGTTCCCATGAATCGTTCGATAAAGTTCTTGAGCAATGCTTTATTGCCAGCCATGTGTTTTGAACACCCGGAATCGAAATCAAATAGAATTAACCGACTTTAGGTACCCACTTGAAGACGGGTCCTTTGTGGTTAGTTAAAACAGGCAGGGTATATAACTTAGGATACGCATACAAACATGCTTTAGAATCAACATAGGCATTAACAAGCACATTATTAACAAGCACATTTGGATTAAACAAACGAACATCAACACATGAATGAAAAGTAACATGTCTACCAGCATTCAAACTATACACATGAGAATTAACATTGTTTACAACATCACAATGCATAGCCTTGGCACCATTAACATTTGTTTTTAAAGAGGATTTAAAAGATAAATTGTTTGACACATCAGAGACAAGCTTCTTCTTACTACCCGCTTTTCTCCTTTGCCTTTTCTTCCTTTTCTCAACTTTAGTGATCTTAAAGACTTAGCTACCCATTTAGACTCACTAATCAAGCTCTTTCCACTTATTGGATTGACACTAAGAAGATTAGAACGAGTGTTTTGAAGCACTTTTATCTTTTTAGACTCTTTTGGAGGTGCGGAAACTTCTTGTCTCTTAGGTTTATCATGAGAAAACCAGCCATATCTATCCCTATACCTAGTTGCACCATTTGAAGCATCCCTAGTTAGCAAAACTGAGCTAGATTTAGACACTTTAGGTAATGAACTAGATTAAGAGTTAGATGAAGAAATATTTGAATTGATTTCCAGAAGCTTCACTTTGTTGTATTTGATTTTGGGAATGGTCTCAACTTGTTTGGTTTTGACATGTTTTTCCGTGGTAGGACACTTTGTTTTTAACTTATTGATTCTTGGTTTTGTGACAGTCTTTAGTTCAGTCTTGACAAGTTTTGGAATAACTCGTTTCTGTGAATAATATGAAGTTGGATCTTTGGAAAACAATTTTGGAGATTCCTCTTTTGATTCAACTTTGATTTTGGTAGATTCAATCTTTTTCTCAGTTTCAGAATCAAAAGCATATTCTTCCTCCATGAATTTATCAAAATCATCTTTTGTGAAAGGTTTAACCGGAGAGATTTTGAAAAATCAGGAATCTTATCCAACTTCACACTATGGGTAGTCTCAGAAATTAGATCAACTTGAACTGACACATCTTTGGTTTCACAAGAAATTAGAGTAGAAGTATCAACACCTATACTAGCACTAAGCTTGGGGTGAACACTTAACTCTTCAAGAGAATCAGAAGTGAAAAACCTATAGTAGTACCATATCAAAACTAAACTATGTGCAAGTTCGTCATTGGATAAATCAGTTTGCACATAATCATCAGCTATAGTAGTAGCAGTTTGACATGAACACTCAAGAGAATCAATCAAGGTCTGGGTGGAGGAATCAGTAGATGAAACACAAGTAGTCTGAGTGGAATGGTCTACTACAACACTTAGATTAGTTTGAGTAGAAACATTCACACAAACTTTCTTGGTGTCTACATCAATTAATTCATTCTCTGAACTTTGATTTTGAGGCTTGAGATGATCAATGACTTGTTGTTGAGAATTCACCTTTTGTTGTAAACCTTCTATTTATTTTTCCAAAATTATGGATGGAACATACATTTTAGTAGGTTTAGGTGAAATACCAATTGACTCTTGGTTTTTAAAATTTGATGCTATTTCTTCTAATTTGAAAATTGAAGATTCTTTAAAATTATAGGAAGCATTTATAGCATCATAGTTAACCAAAAATTCAGTTTGAGGTATTTTCTCAACATCATCAGTCTCAAATTCGTCATCCAGTGGACGAATAAATTGTTGTACCATACCAAGGCGAAGAAATTTTTCATCATACAAAGGTCCAATTTGGTCTTTTGCCTTTTGTAATGGAGTGATATTCTCAAATCCCAATCCATGAAGAAGTTCCGATTTGTCAATTTTCAACTTGTTGAAATAGGCGGTAAAATCCAAAAGAGGGTTTTGTTCAACTTTATATAACTTCTCTTGATAAAAAAATATATTCTTTTTGAATTCCTCAATTTGGTTTTTAAGATTTTCAATCTCAACACCTTTCAAAAAACAAGTATGATTTAAATTAGAAATCTTTATTTTTAGTTCAACATTGTTTGGTTTGGATTCTTGAAGCTTTTTATTAAGAATATCAACATCCATTTGTCTAGCATTTGCTCAAAGCCACTCATTGGTCTTTTGAATTTCAAGATCTTGATTGGCTTTTTCAAGATCATGAATGGTCTTTTCAAGATTGTGACATTTATGTAATAACTTAGAATCAGGAGAGGCATGCAACTCACATTCTTTAACCAACATCCTTTCTTTGTATGATTGAAAGTCTTGTTTAATAGTATCATGATCAAAAAGTAATTTTGAATATTCTTCAAAGAGTTTTGAAAATTCACTTTTAGAAAATGAAATACTATTTTTCAACATCTTATTTTTGTTGGTTAATGACGTGATATGAGTTGTCAAATTTGATAAAGCTAAATCAAACGACTCTTTATCTTTAACTATTGAAAAAGCAGAGTGTAAATTTACCTCATCATCCGGGTACTCATCATCAGTGCTTTCAGCCTCAAAAGCTTTGTCCTTGGCCAACCTCGCCATGAAACACACATTTGCAGAGAGATCTTCATCTTCATCATCCGAGAGCAACAACCATTTGTCATCTTCAGCAAGGAATGCATGACCGGCTTCCACTTGCTTTGCCAACAACATCTTCTGCTTGTAATACTCATAGTTCCACTTACGAGGTTGCTTGCAATCAATTGCAAAATGACCAGGATTTCCACAATTGTAGCACTTTTTATCAGAAGCTTTACCTTTCTCAACAACTTGTTTGTCATAACCTTCAACTTTCTTTTCAACATGCTTGGATCCACTTGATTCCACCTTGACCATTATTCTTAGAATGATAGTGTTCCTTCTTTGGAAATGCACTTGTGGAAGAAGTGCGGAGATTATTGTTTGTTGGCCTCGCTTTGTAGAACTTTTTCTTGAAGTGCTTGGTAACTAAAGTAAGAGCTTGATATAATTCGTCAGAAACACCATCTCTTGGAGCCAACATATCATCTCCCTCCTCATCAGATGAAGAAACAACTACCATTTGCCTTTTAAGAGCTTCAGAAACCTTCTTTTCAACAATTAATGCCAAAGGATCAGAAGATACAACTTCTAGCATTTTGTTTGATAAAGCTTTGTTTAGGACTTGATGTTCATTGAGTTTGAAGGATTCATGAAGATTATGGATGGAGAACTTGGCCAGATTTTGATGTTGCTTAATCTGAGTTCCATAATCTTCCCACTCAGGACCAAGAGCTTTGATGAATTTGATGTTTAACTCAATCTCTGATTTCTTGACATTGTTCTTCCTAAGTTCATTTATGACATTGCAAAATCTACAGTAGACAGCCTCTAGAGATTAATTTGGCAATTTGCTGAAGTTGTCAAACCCAGTCAACACATTTGTCAATCTAATTGTTGAAGTTAGGTCAGATCCTTCCATTTGTCTTGCCACCTCATCCCATATCTCCTTGGCTGTATCATAAGAATCAACAGAACCATAGATTTCATCTGGTAGTGCTTTGTATAAGCATGATCTAGCTCTGTTATCTGCAGTTGTTCGATCTTTTTGTTCAGCATTCAAAAGATCAAGAGTGAGTATTGCACCAATAGTGGGATGACGATGAACTGCAAGTCCATTAAGAATGGAATCTTTAAGTAGGTGACCATTTGGTTGACATTCCACATAGTCCATGAATCTTTTCTTCCATGGTCCATAAAAATCACGGTAGAGAACTGGAGGTCTTGTATCTGAACCTAAAGCCAATGCTTCACGAGAAGCCATTTGAAATTGATTTGATTTGAAAAGAGATTTGGATTAAGATTTGATGAAACTGGGAAACAAAACGATCTTGGATGAGATCGTCCTAGAAGATCGTATTGACAGGAGATCGTCTTAAGTGAAAGACAGTTGAGACGATTTGAATGAGATCGTCTTGGAAACTTTGAGTGAAATTTGGTTAAGTATTGAAAATGAAATTGAAATTGAGTTAATTTGTTGAAAATAAATGAAATGAAATGAATTGAAACGATCTTGAGAGAATCATTTTGGAATATGGAAATGAAACGGTCTTAATGAAGATCGTCTTGGGTTTTGATGACTTGTGAAAATTTTCTAAGTATTTTTGAGAAAAATGGACAAAGTTTTAGTATGAAATGGAATGAAAGAAATTTGAGCAAAACCAATCAATAAGATCAGTTACCCAGGAAGTGTGTGATTCCCAATCACAACGACTTCAAATGTTCAACCAAACCACAACACCTTGCACAAGAAACTGAGACGATCTTGTCAGGATCGTCTTGGCTTTCTGTCACAAAACTTAACAATTTTCAAATACTTTTAAGTATTTGAATTGACCAAACCGATCCTTACGGATTAGTTAGCCACAAACAAACACTTAACCTCACAACCACTTGCTAGAACGATCTTGAGGAGATCGTCCTACAAGATACAAAGCACAAAGTATGAGAAATGAATAATCAAGCACTGAGACGATCTGAGAAAGATCGTCCTAGTGAAGATCGTCTGGAGGTCATCTTTTTCATCACAACAGTTTGCAAAAACTCCATTGATAACTTTTAAAGCTTCAATATCTTTCGAATTACTTGGAGTTAGAACCTGAAATCACTTGCAAAATGTTTGTAATCACGTCCGCAACAAATCCTTGAAAAAAATTCAGCTAATAACACAACATAATCAAAATCCAAATTTTTTGAGCGCCAAAAACCAAAAATTCAATCTTGAGAATTCGATTGAATTGGAATGTAAAACTTGACAGAATTTATTTTTGAGATATGAGGAATCTATTGGTGAACAAAAATTGATGATTTTATGTGTTTTAATCGACGAAAAATGATGAAACAGGGGACGGTATGAAAAACGGTTTTTGATATGAATTTGGATGAAAATTGAGATCAAAATCAGTTATGGATCGATATCAAAGTGATGTTTTTCTCTGATACCAAATGTTATAACACGATTTCTTCTCTGGATTTGATCTCAACAATGGCGGATCAAGTGTGTGTGTTCTTGGTGTGTTTAGTGTGTGTGTGATTTCTAGAGAGAGAGAGATTGGAACGAACTGGATTAAGTGTATGTAAAAAATGGATCAAAGGCTTATGATTTCTAAGGAGTTGAGGGTATTTATAGTCTAAATCTACAATTAAGCTAATTAACACTCCTAGTCCCCCAACCTTAGAAATCATTTAACCATGTCTTAACAACAACTAAGTCCACTAATTTAAATTACAATTTATCACTATTTTTGGATTTCTAACACGTACCGAAGCCTTTTGGGGTGTTTTCCTATAAATACCGAACCCTAACAAAGATTAGGGTTGAATATTTGCCGAAATATCAAACATATGTTGCAAGTTAAATCGTCAAAGGATTGTTCCGGTAGCCCGAAGAAGATCTGCGAGGCAGCAGGTGATCTAGGGGCTTTGTTGTGAATCACCAAGTTATAGAAAGGGATTCCGCACCTCTGGATAACTGGAGCAAACTATTAACGATCTGATTCAAGAGGACTTACAAGTGGTATCAGAGCCTCTTGGTTTCATACCAGAAGGTTATAATTTGTGGTGATAGACAACGTTTGAATTAGGGTTGTTTAGACGTGATTCTTTCACGAGTTTACGACCGGAAATCTTGTTCGTGGTATATCTTGGTATTTGCAGCTGTCGAATAGGTGTTTTTGGGTGTTAGGGTTTTGAATTCAAGAAAATTAAGGATCTCAGCATCGTTTGCGACCTCGTGGGCTCGTATTACCTCATCCAGCTCGAATTACGACCTAGGTAGCTACTTACGACCTCGCCAGTTCAATTGCGACCTCGTATTTCGTTTACGACCTCATGAGCTCAATTAGGACCTCACAGTTCAATTACGACCTCGAGTTCTAATTGCGACCTCGTATTTCTTTGACCTCGTGAACTCTGCGACCTCGTTTATTTTAAACAGTTCGTGAACTTTGCTAGCTTGGAGAAAATGACGTCTCAATTACCCGCAAACTATCAAGCTTTGCTGAATCAAATGGTTTTGATGGATCATGAAACCGGACAGGCCAATTCACCACCAAAGCTAATAAGCCTTGACAGATACTTCAATTGGAAGGGCAGATTCGAGTCATACTGCAGACTGATGGATGTGAGGATTGGATCTATATTACGAATGGTTATACTCCTCCTACAGTGCCAGGTGACACTCCAGGTTCAAGCAGTGCTAGGCTAGCTTCGTCTGAACAAATGGATGTTGATAAAAAGAAAGACTATGAAGTTGAAAGCAAGGCATTAGGATCTCTTCGAATGGCTCTCCAAGGGGAAGTTCTGCATCTGTTCGAAATGTATGATACAACTAAAGGCTTATGGGATGCACTCAAAGATCATTATGAAGGTGACGATGATCTCAAGAATAGTAGGAAAGACTTGTTAAAGAAACAATACTATGTTTTCACTAGCTTCAAAGATGAATCTCTTGATGAGACGTTGGTTCGTTACAGTCATTTGCTGGTTGACTTTGCTTACTTTGGTTATAATCCTGATCCAGAAGATGTCATCGAGAAGTTGTTGGAGGCACTTCCAATCAAATGGGAAGGTTTTATCACGTCTATCCAACAACATCCCGAATTTAGTAAATGGATTCTGGAACAGATTATTCAAAAGCTGAGAAGTCAAGATATCAAAAGTAAGTCGAAGGAAGCAGGCAGCAGTGATTTTGTTCAGCGTCCTGAACTCTATCATAGCAAGACAAGCATTCCTTCTGCAAGATCTTCAAGTGGAGGGATTACTGCCTTATACAGTGGAGATGATGAGAAAATGAAGATGACGACGGATTCTGACAACAACTTGTTGTATGTAAGTTCTCCGGAATCAGCGATAGTTGTTCATAATGGGAATCAGAATAGTAGTTCTCCAAGCTCGGGTTTAACAGGTATGTCGATGAGCATAAGATCTGCTGAGGGACATTTGGGCATGCTCGCTTCTTTTGTGTCGGCTCATGAAAAGCTAATTGGAGGAAAACTGACTGATCCCGAACTGGTTAGGGAGGATTACAAGCAAGTTGATCCAGATGATCCGGAAGAAATGAACCTGAATTGGCAATTAGCTATGTTAACATTGAGAGTTCAGCGTTTCACTGATAAAACTGGAAGGAAGGTTGTTGACGGCAAAGTAGGGTTGATAAGACCAAGGTGAAGTGTTTTAACTGTGATGGCTTTGGACATTTTGCTCGTGAGTGTCAGAGGCCAAGACGGGATAACAATTCAGCTACAGGTCGTCAGAACTTCAATCAAGGTGGTTCTATTGCTGGTCAGAATTCAGGACGTCAATATGCTAATACTGGGAACTGTAGCTCAGGAGAGATTGATAACTCAAGAGCATTGGTGGTTCAAAATGATGGTACATATAATTGGGGTTCAACTAGTGCCGATGATTAGAATCATGCATTGATGGCAGAAATTCAAGACTTTGATGGAGGGATGAACGATCTTATTGATAATTCATTCGACTATACATTGTATGCTAGCACGAATGATCATGATAGTTTTCATCAGAAGGTAGAAGAGGAGCCAGAAACGTCAGAACCAGTAAGAGCAAATGACAGTGAAGTCGAGACAGGCTTCATAGCACATCTAGAAGTTATTGAACAAAAGGAACCACTAAGGAAAGCTACCGGGATTTGGTTTGTCGATAGTGGATGTTCAAGGCACATGACAGGAGATAAGAGATTGTTAACAGAATTCACTCCTGTTAAAGGTTCTTATGTCAGTTTTGTTGGTCCCAAGGGTGGCAACATTTCTGGAATTGGGAAAGTCATCAATGGGAAGATCAAAATGGACAATGTAAATTTTGTTGAGCAGCTGGAGCATAACCTGATGAGTGTGTCTCAGATATGTGAGAAAGGGAATCCAGTTCATTTTACAAAAAGGGAGGCTCTAATTTTGAAACCAGGTTATGTCATTCCAGATGTGTAACAACCGTCTTAGAAATGTCTAAATAAGTTCCTCGAGTCGTACTTTCGCCATTAGAACGGCTAGACAGTTCAGTCTATTTAAATTTTTGACGTGCTTTAGACTCAAATAGGTGCTTAGATGAAGGTTAATTTGATCTTAAATCTTGATTTATATGACGAGCTTATGATTAAAATACGATGAAATACTAAAGTTCGGTTTGTAACCGTTCATGTTCATAAAAGTTCTAGTTCAAAATGTTCGTAAATAGTCCTTACATTTATTAAGTTCATTTAATATTGGAATGCTATAAATAGAGAGTTAGAGAGAGAAACCCCATTCTCTTCATCTTCTTCATCTCACCACTCTCTCACTAAAACACACACTCAGCCACCATAACACACACACAAGAGCATCTTTTCATTTTGATACATTTAATCGAAATCATTTGTACCTTTAGGATCCTTGTGATAATCAAAACACACTTCTTGAATCAATTCTCAGGTAACAACAACATTTGATGAGTTTTTGATCAAATTAAAAATGTACTTTTTCAAGTTCATGTTCTTGATGACTTGGTCCAATTTTTGAATGAAAACCGTGTTAATAGTTAATGGGTTTGCGTCTAAATGTGTTTAATAACATTTGTGTGAACAAATTTGGGTCATAACATGCTTTAATCTACAAAACCCATTTTTGAAAGTAAAGGTACAACATGTTCTTGAAGTCACAACTTGTTCATGTGATATTTGATCTTGAAAATCATTAAAAGTGTTATTGGTTAGTGTTATTGTGCATATATATACTAGTGCTATGTCTCAACAAGTCCTGAAAATCGATCTAGACATTCGTTTGTGTACTTGTGCTTGATCAAACCCGCTTTGAGGCTAGGACGGTCCTGATAGGACGATCTTGAAGCCAAGACCGTCCTAAGGCAGCCTCTTGTTCTTTCGTGCTTGCTCGTCTGATCTCGTGTGGTAATTGTGTTGTGATGTTGTGTTGGTACACTTCTGGGTAACTGATCTTCTAAGATTAGTTTCGCTCAATCTGTGTTCTTGAATCGAAAATGATCTTGATCTTGTACTTAAACATCTATGAAACGATCTTGACCTAGTAAACATGTGAAACGATCTTAAGCCTTGCCTATTAAAACGATCTTGAACCTTGTCTAGTAGGACGATCTTAAGCGTTGTCTCCTAAAACGATCTTGAGTCTGGTCATCTAGGACGATCTTGAACCATGAAGCTAAGACGATCTTATGACAAAACCCTAGAACGATCTTGTACAATCAGAAAGCAACACGAACTTGTCCTATAACTTATCATACTTAAATTTCAAACGATCTAATCATGTACTAATCACCAAATCACCAAATCATATCTTAGTTTCAGTACCATCTAATTAACCTCATTCAAGGCTACGTTTTGACAGTAAAGCTAGTTCCTAAAACGATCTAGAGCTATGTACATTGTGCAAACCCTAATCGAGTACATTAAAGTCACGATTCATCGTAATCATTAAACTCCAAGTTCTATGATCAACCAAACTAAGTTCTTAAGGCTAAAGTCCATTATTAAAGACATATTAACACTATAATTACCTATGTGTGAGTTCAAAGACGCTCAGATCAAGTCCAGTTCGAGTACTTAAAGTTCATTCAAACTCTTTTGAGTCAAAACGTTCAAAGATCCTCAAAGGACCAAATCATCAGTTCATCAAGGACATTTCAGTGAATAATTAATCACATGAATTAATATACGTACTTATTTATGATCAATAACATGTACTTAGGCTTCCATCAAGATGTACTTGGATTTTGATAGATATAACCTATCTATCTCTGTGCTTGTTGTCTGTGCTTATAAACTGTGCTTGTACCAGATCACTGTGAGTTCACTAATCCCCCTTTCGTACATTTTGTTCAAGTTCTTTATCGGGGACTGAAAAACATGAAAACTATTTTGTACATATATATGTTCTTGAACTATTTTACGTACTATTCTATGATCTTATGAAATACCTATGTTATGATTCTTAACTATTTAAAAAGGGTATTTAAGTCTTGAATGGGCAAGATCCTTGAATACATTTATACTACTGTACTTGTTCCTTATCGTGTTCTAGTTCTTACTTGTTCTTGTTCAGTTCTTGTTTACTGCTATCAATTCATATCCCACAGTTCAGGGATTGAACCGTAGGTAATTATGAACAGCGCTGTTAAGGGTAGGCCAACCTCATTCTCCGCAGTTCTGGAGGATGCATATTACTTGTTCTTGTTCTGATCTAGATCATACTTGACATACTTGAATAATATGAGCATATCTTTACATTACAGTTCAGTTCTGGCCAATTGGGTTAGCAGTGACAATATGTTCATAGTTCATTATTTGTTCTTGTACTGTTCTTATTATTACAAAGTACTTTTGCTAAACGTACAGATCTTATGACCTTGTTCTTACTCTACATATCATTAATATGTATGCTAAATTGTACTTTGAGTGAATCTCACCAACTACTTTCGTAGTTGACCTTTTGAACTCACATCCTTTTTAGGCTAGGCTATTAGATCTTGTAGCATAGGAGTCTTCTTCTTTTAAGCTCATTCATTTGGCGATTGTTCGAGAGTTCAAGATCAGGAGCTGTGAAGACTTTCCTTTGCTTGTTCAGTTCAAGACCTTGGTACTTAAAGACAATTGTTCTGTCTTTTGATTATTGACTATTCTGGGTATATCCCATGTTCTGTAATAATTATCGTACTGTTTCTTTCTTCTAATGTTATTGGCTGTGTTGGAACTTGTACTGTGTGCAATTGTGCTTATCTATGCATCCCGTATATTCCGCTTTAGCGGGGTGTTACAAGATGAATGGATATTGCTGAAGAATCCAAGAAAGAAAGACATCTATGGATTGGAATTAGGTGCGGTTGATTCGGTAGAGCCAGCGTGCTTATTAACTAAAGCTCCTGTAGATGAATCTCTGTTATGGCATAGAAGAATGTGTCACATCCATTTCAGAAAAATGAATTATATTACAAGTAATGGATTGGTTGTTGGCGTTCCAAATAAGAGATTTATAGTGGAAGATAAATGTGTGTCGTGCCTTAAAGGAAAACAAACTAAGAAGCCACATAAACAAAAGACTCAAAATTCTATTGCCGCTCCATTTCAGCTATTTCACATGGATCTATTTGGGCCAGTAAATGTTCGAAGCATGGGGTATATGTACTACTGTCTTGTAGTTACAGATGATTACTCTAGATTCTCGTGGGTATTTTTCTTGAAGACCAAGGATGAAACTGCTCAAATCCTCATGGAATTCTTGGAAAGGGTTGAAAACCAATATAGTACAAGAGTAAAGAGAATCAGAAGTGATAACAGGACAGAGTTTGATGAGCGATAATTATATAGACTTTTACCGCACTTGTTTTGGCCTTTTATAGTCATTTGAATGAACTTATGAAACTTAATGGCATGCATATTTGATTTCAGGTTCATTGCTCATGGCATAATGGAAAAATGCCAAGAAATGGTGATAAAGGACTTAAAGGAAGATAAATGATGGTTCGATGAAGATTCGGGTTAAGATTCAAGACTTGAGAAGAAGAAACTTGTGTTGACATGAAACCTATGACCACGTGTTAGTATTTTGGGCATAACTTCTTCATACGGACTCCGTTTATCACGAATAAGCTATCCACGGAAAGGCGAGAGAAAGATCTAAAACTTTCGTGTTGAACTTGAAGCCTCCAGCGCCGCTCATTTCATGCTAGCGCTGCTGGAAATCATCCTAAAGCCAACCAGTGGAGCTGGAACCTTTGCCAGCGGAGCTGGAAGCCAACCATCGGAGCTGGGAGCCAGCCAGCGCCACTCCCAAGGTCGGTTAGATCTGGAACTTCCCGAAAACCTATAAATACCCCTCGAAAACCCTAGGGCCGCACAACACTCATTCCAGACGACTTTGGGGCTGCTCCTAGGGTATTTTCACCAGATCTAAACCTCCTAACACCCCCATATCATCTGGAGATCAAACATCAATCCTTAAAAACATAATCTTCATAATGATCAATCGAGAAGGAGGTGGTGTACGTCGTGAGCGAGAGTCACAGCCGCAACAGTGACAAGCAGTAATTCGACATCTATCAATTCTCTATTTCTCTGTTGGTACATTATGGATTTATATATTATTGATTGTGATTGTTCTTTTATTATGAGTAGCTAAATAATTAATCATCTACTAAGATGATGTGACATGATTATGTGATGGTTGCATGCTAGATACACTTAATGTTTTGTCGTGATCTTAATATATTTAATCCTTGTTATTTATTGTTGAATTGTTGGTTATGTATGCATGCTTGTAATGGTATTATTTGTGTGTCTACATGATCATGATTGTCTAAGGTTTAGATAGTCGGCTTTATGTGATGTACTGGTAAAGAATAATTCAATAGTAATAGAATTAAGTGTGTTAACGGATTGGTAATTCGGTAGATAAGATTGTTACTTAATTATTAAACAAACTAATTGGTTAGAGAACTATAAGTGGACAGGGTGGTACTCATACTTGTAGCTAATCGGTTAGGGGATTCGGGTAGGACATACAAATTTGTTAGCGGAAAGGGTGGTACCCACGTGACCGAGTCTACTAACTTATTTAGATCTCAACTATTGTATTGATTAGTGCAACCTGACTAGATCTTTTTACTAACTATTTTGAAAAGCAACGTGACAACTCGGTCACAAAACCCAACAACTTTTAGTATTACTTAGTGTTACTTTGTTCTTAAACATAGTCCCTGCGAACGAACCTGGCCTTACCTATAGCTATATTACAAACGAACGGATCCACTGTCCGTGAGTGTGTGTTTAGTTTGGTATTTCCTTGATTTTATAAACTTAAAACTTGACAGCTTTTAATTATTCACAAACGACACATCAGAGTTCAAAAATCAGATTATGGAAGTCTACTGTCTAAGCAAAGGAATTGAGCATCAATTCAGTGCACCCTATGAGCCCCAGCAGAATGGAGTAGCAGAGAGAAAGAACAGAACATTGATAGAGACCGCCAAAACCATGCTAGCTAATTCAAGGCTTCCTAATATGTTTTGGGGGGAAGCAGTGAACACTGCTTGTCATGTGTTAAATAGGGTTTTAATTGTCAAAAGATTTAATAAGACACCTTACGAGCTTTTGAACAATAGAAAACCGAATTTAACTGGGTTGGAACCTTTTGGAGTCCCATGTACATTTGTAAAAGTCCGTGATCAACCCAAATTTGCCGAGAAGGATGAGGAGGGAATTTTTCTTGGTTATATTCCGGGTTCTCCAAATAGGCGGGTGTACAATATTAAGGCTGAAATAGTTGATGTTGGTTATAATGTCATGATTTCTAGCTATAATTCTCCTTTACCAAGTGTCTACTATCTTTTTTAATTATGATGATGTGTTCACTTCCTTTAATTGTCCCATTTCTTTTGGTGCAGGTAATTCGGAGGTAGAAGATGTAGTTTCATTACGTAATCAGAACACCGGAGCATGTACTACTACAGAATCTGCAACTGATACAGCATCAAGGAATATTGAGGAATCTAGAAGGATCATGATGCAAAGCTTTTGTCATCATCAGATAACACTAGTGCAGATGGTTTATCAAAAGATACTAAAGATACAGTTACAGAAGAATCGGAACTAGTCACTCCATTGTCTCATGTTTCTACTGATCAAGGAGAAATCAATTCAAATTTGGGTGTAAATCTTCAAGTTGATAAAGCTGAACAACTTAGAGTCAACAAGTATCATCCAGTTGAGGATACTATTGGTGAACCAAGTGCAAGGGTTAAGACAAGAGCTCAACTTAATAAACTATCTAGTTTATTTGAAGAGATGAAAGAAACCGGTATATAGTTGATGAATGCAAGTTCAACTGCTTTTAATCTCAAGAAGAGTCCAGTAATATTCAAATCGCTTTGAAAGATCCTTCTTGGTTAGAAGCTATGCAGCAGGATCTTTTTCAGTTTGACAAGCTCTAAGTTTGGGAGCTAGTTGATTTGCCATTGGGAGAGTATCCTTTCGGCACCAGATGGGTTTTTAGGTGCAAAAAGGATGAAAAAGGTGTTGTTACACGAAATAAAGCTCAGCTAGTTGTTCAAGGTTTTGCTCAACATGAAGGGTTGGACTACACTGAGGTGTTTGCACCAGTTGCTAGGTTGGAGGCTATACGCCTGTTTCTAGCTTTTGTTGCCTTCAAGGACATTAAGGTATATCAATTAGATGTCAAGAGTGCATTCTTGTATGGTACTGTCTAGGAATTAGTGTATGTCACTCAACCGCCAGGGTTTGAAGATCCAGATCATCCGGATAGAGTTTATCGAATTAATAAGGCTCTGTATGGATTGCATCAAGCACCCAGGGCTTGGTATAACAAGTTGTCGAAGCATCTTCTTGAAAATGGATTTGAGAGAGGATTGATCGATAGCACGTTGTTTACTAAATGGAAGGGAGAGGATTTCCTACTTGTACAAGTTTACGTTGATGACATTATTTTTGGGTCATCAGACGAAAGATGTGCAAGGAATTTGAGCAGATAATGAAAGGGACTTTTGAGATGAGTGTTATGGGAGAGATGAACTTCTTTTTGGGTTTATAAGTTGAACAGAAGAAGGACGGATTCTTTATTCATCAGACGAAGTATGCACAAGATATACTAAAGCGTTTTGGAATGGAAGATACTTCACCGATGGATACTCCTATACAAAAGAACCATCAACTTGGATTGTTCTCTTTTAATGATCCAGAAGTTGATCCTACTCGTTACAGGGCCATGATAGGTTCATTGATGTATCTTACTGTATCAAGACCAGATATCATGTTTGCGGTTTGTTTGTGTGCACGTTATCAGTCCTGTCCCAGGGAAAGCCATATGAAAGCTTTGAAACGAATTCTTCGCTACCTTAAAGATCAACCAGTGCTGGGACTCTTGTATTCGATTGGGGGAGACTTTCAATTCATGGAAAATACTGATGCTGATTATGGTGGCTGCAATTATGATAGGAAATCGAGTTCAGGTGGATCTCGTCTTGCAAGGCCGAATACATGGCAGCGGGTGGATGTTGTTCACAGGTTCTATGGATTCAGCAACAACTGCGTGATTACAGTCAGAACTTTCACTGTACTCCTATTAAGATAGATAATGAATCCACCATATCCATTACCAATAATCCTGTTAAGCACAGTAGGACTAAGCACATAGACATAAGGTTTCATTGTATACGTGATTGTGCTGAAAAGAAGTTAATAGTCCTAGAAAAGGTGCCGAGTGACTTTAATTTAGCAGATCTATTCACTAAGGCTTTCGACCGAACTCGTTTCGAGTTGCTAGTCCAATTAATTGGAATGAGAAATCTATAGTGACAGTGTCTCCCAACAGGAACTTTGTAAAATGTGTCTATGTTTGTGTCGTATTGTATGTGATTCATATAGTCATAAAAACAAAAATAAAAATGAGAAAAATCAGAAAATAATAAAAAGAGTAAGGTCACTATATGAAGACGATTAGACGTGACGATACTTTAGCTTTTAAGCCTACTCAATTGTACTTTAACATGGCTTTGTTCAGTGATACCATTATATGATGTATCGATTGGCACAAAGTACCAAGTTATAATCTGAACTTAAACGTATGAAATGTTCTTATGGGAAACATATTCAGATTTATGGCTGAGAATGTCTGCTCTTCACTTAGAGTATGGTCCTTAAATCTTACGAAAGATCTTGCAGTGTAATTATGTATATTTGGTTTTTATATAGAAGGTCTCGGGTACATACATGTGTGTGTATTGCTTTTCGGATGTATATTTGTGACAAGATATGCAAATATCTTAAAATCTTTTGAAAATTATGGAGCTAATGTGGCCTTTGAGATTCGGACAAGTAAGTCCTTGGGGTGTCTTTGCATACCTAGCCTACCTAAAGCTTCCAACTTGGGATAGGTTGTCAGAAAGTTCGCTACATGGGTCTCATCGAAAGTCACGGGTTTTCATAAGCGCTTTAAATGATGTCACAAATATGCAAGTACTTAGCATTATGCAATGTTGGGTATATTTCCATACGTGAGTCAAGTTATGTCACTTTGCGTGTGAGGAATCACCGACCTGTCACCGCTGACTTGATTCTTAAAGATCATCTCCCTATAGTTACCAAATGTCTTAATGTTAGTGCTTGTGTCAATTGTGGGAGTATATCTGAATGTGGGTCACTTAAGTTTGCAAATTTGATTAAGTGGCATATTAGGCTACTCGGGTTACATGGTCATTGTCCTTGGCCAGGGTAGGTCGAAAGTGTCACAAACCAAAAAGGAAACTGGAAGTACCGAGTGTTTAAGAGGACAAACATATTGGTAATCGTTTTTGGATCACTGTTCATAACTAATAATAAGAGAGTTATCTCTCGTATGGGCTTATGTAACATTCTAAGCTGATCTAATCAATGTAGTACTTTAGCTCTTGTAACTATGTTATTCGTTTTTGTTCGTGCGTGTGTGTGTGTTATGTTTTTCGTGAAATGTTCAATTTTTATTTATGTTTGTATTGTTTAAATAAAAGTTCCTATTGCACGAGAGACAGAGTCAGAATAGAATCTAGTTTCCAAGAGGACTCAACTACGTTCTTATGGAACAACGAATAAGCGACTAGGGTAGTTAAATAAACAAAAGCTAAAAGATCAAAAGCTAATGAAAGGATCAAAAGCTAAAAGAATCAAAAGTTAAATAAGCGACTAGGGTAGTTAAGAGATAATGAAAGGATCAAAAGCTAAAAGAAAGTTTATTTATTTAACAGAATATCGGTTTAAGGAAAAGAACACAGAAAGTTTGTTTACTTTTTATTCTTAGAAAGAAGATTTTCTTAAGAATGAACATAGAGTTGTTCATAGTTTTGAATTTGATCTTTAAAAGAATTGGTTTGATCTTTAAAAGAAAGATTCTCAAAGAATGAATGAGGAAATGATTCATAGTTTAAGTTTAATCTTAGAAAAGATTTGTGGTAATTCAAAAAGATTTGTGTAACAACACGATTTTATCACTCGAATTCACATCAACAATGGCGGTTTAGTGTGTGTGTGTGTTCTTGGTGTTCGTGTGTGTGTTGAGAGAGAATTGGGATCAAGTGTGTGCTATTCAGGTGTAATGGTATGAAAATGTGTCAAGGTTATGTCAAAGTTATGTCAAGGTTATGATTTCTAAGGAATTAAGGGCTATTTATAGTCTAAACTAACCAACTATGCTAATTATCACAATTAGCCCCTCAACCTTAGAAATCATCAAGACATGACTTAACAACAAGTAAGTCCATAACTTAAATTACAATGTATCACTATTTTTGGATTTCTAACAATTTGGAACAGAGATTCCAAATGATTTTGATTAGTACTAGTGTGCTTGCAGCGAGTTATTCGACCTTAATATGACTTAGGTAAAATAATAGACTGTTAAGCATATTTATTGTATCTTGCAATACTATTCATTTTTTTAGATTATACCTTATTACTTTGAGAAGATATGTTGATTGTTTGTTGAGATGCGCAGGACAACAAACAGATGTTTAATTTTGTAGGTTGTCAAGCAAGTTCTCAGCACAAAGGCAAGAAAGACAAATACACAGGGATGTATAGGTCATTTTATGAATAACAAGGATAAATACTAGTATGTTGAGACAATCATAGAGGTATTTATGATTGTTATTTTGTTCAACCAAGATGTATGCTGGTATGATAAGGTAATCATAAGAGTATTACGTATGGTTTCTAATGTTTGCCTAGGATCTTAAAATAGGATGAAACATAAAGGTTTGAAGTTTGGTAGCATTCGAAAAATTTTAGGTCAACTTTCATCCGTTGTTGATGTGGATTTGGCGAAAAATTTTAGGAATCATCAAATTTTTCTTATGATCATGTTATCCAAGTTTACATGAAATTTAAAGTTTCATGAGAACATATTTTAAAGGCAAAGAGTATAATTTCTTTATGCAAAAGTATAAGTGATTAAGTTTCAATTCATGTGCTTTACAGAGTTAAAGTCTTGTGTCTATGAAAGTGTAATCAATATAGATTTGCATAGATATAAATGAAAGACCTCAAGGTAGGTTATTCATAAATATAAATGGAAGACCTCAGGGTAGGTTATCCATTGTTACCATAGAATAATAAGACAGGGTTCTTAAGATTCAAGATTGTTAATAAATATCCTTAGAATAATAAGACAGAGTTCTTAAGATTCTTATTTTCTTGGTGGTATGACAAATAGATTAGATATCTATAGGTCAATGCCTTAGAACCTTAAAAATCTGATAAGAAGTCTTGGTTCTAAACAATGAGTTTATAGGTCATGATTTGTACACAATGAGACAGTGTTCTCAAGGTGTATTTAATATTTTGTAGTTCTAGACTAAGATAACGTCATATAGACTTATTATAGTGAAGAATAACAAAATTTGGAGAAGAAAATGAAAATTGGAGTTCTAGATTAAGTCATTGCTATAATGGTAATGAAATAATGAAGAATAACATTTCTATTATTTTTATTTCTTTGTTTGTATTTTTAAGCTTGTATGTGCAGAAATAGGCACACGAAGCTATATACTTGTTTTGTCTGACGGCTTTGATAGTTATCAGAAGAAACACTTAATGTTTACAGAGACAAAGAAATGCTTTTGAAACAGGATGATTTCTGACCCTGAAGTTTGAGCTTCAAGTTTCAAAGTTTCTGGTTTTCATAGAAGTCAACTTGTACAGGATTGATTGTTGGAAATTCAACTCCTCTATCATATGTCGGTTATGCAAGGCAAGCAGGGACTCGAGTATGCTTAATTCGGAGAGATTTATCATTGAAGGGGAGAACTACAACAAGCTTTTATGGATTAGTTGATTGTTATGACGATACAGAGAGTTTGAAGTTTGCTGATCAAATCTGAAGTTTCAGAGGATCAAGTTTCAGGTATGGCAATTAATTTTGTTGTCTCGAAATTTTATTTTTCAGTGTATTTGCAGAGAAGTCAATCTAAGGGAAGGATTTCTGAGCAAAAGACTGAACTATTCAAGACAATGCTAAGGACATCAGGTTTTTATGATATATTATTTATATAATAGTTACAGATGTTGATAGCAAGGTCATTATTAGTTGAAGATCTTAGATATAGAAATTTTCATTTGAATATGAAAGATTATCAACTATTTTTGTTAAATTCTTAGATATAGACAGTTCGTGAATGTAGAAGATTATTTAAAATCTTAGACATAGACAAACTGTGGATAGAAAAGGTGATGTAAAACCTTAGATATAGACTTAATGAGATTGTAGAAAGTTATGGGAAACTTTTGACATAGACATTAAGTGAATATGAAAGGAATTACATAGTTAAAAAGCCTTAGACATAGATATGTTATGTTTAAAGGCGAAAGGCTATTTGTATATTTTATATGCCTTAGACATAGATATATTATTTGAATTTGAAAGGTTTTTATATGAATAAACCTTAGAAATAGAAACAGATATATAAATGTGAAAGGATGTTGTGTTTTATCAAACTTAGACATAAGTAATATGTTTATTATGAAAAGTTTTCAATGTGATTTTGAAACTTTAGATATTTTAAAACATATGTATATATGTGTAAGGTTGTTGGATGTATTGATTATCTAGATCATATAGTTGTGAAATGATTTCATAAAATATGGCGTAATTAATCGATATTATGTGTAAAATTTGTATATTTATTGCTCTCATAATTAATCATAGTTATATATCCCAGTCTTTAATTGAGGGGGAGTAAATGAGAATGATTAATTGTACTGATTGTTTGTCATTGTAATGTATCTCAGTCATAATTTGAGGGGGGGTACATAAGAATGATGGTAGTTATATTGATTGATCATAGTTATACTTCCTAGTCATAAAATTGAGGGGAGTGTAAGAATGAAGAATCAATTTTATAACTATGTGTATATTTTTTGTGAAATTGTGTAAAATACGTTTGCAAGTGATACAAATATGCAGGAAAATTTATTCGCAAAGCATAAATTGCAAGTGCTTAATTGCAAGTGGTATAGATTCGGAAAAGCTCGTTTCGAGATCGTTTTAGAAAGATTGATCGTGGAAAAGTTAAAGAATTTTGTGTGAGTTTGTTAACTTTTCAGGTTTAAGAGGAAGATCGTGGAAAAGGTGAATTAAGATGCCTACAAGTTTGGTCATTTTAGTTTTCATATTTCCAGGAAGTTCGTGGTAAACGTTGATCAATTATTCAAAAACTTTGACGAAAATTGATGTTTAAAGTGTGCAGGTGGAATTACGACCTCGTAGTTAACCATGCAACAAGAAAATCAAGAAAATAGAACTCGAAATTTTCGAATTAGGTTTTCTAAGTTCTTCAATTATGATGTTTTTGGGTTAAAAATAAGGGTTGGGGTATGTTTATCGCTTGAATACGAAGGTATAGATGCAATTTTTACAAGTTTTAGTTGGGTAAATCGCGAAATCGCGTTGGGGAAGATGAACAGTGCGACGATCTCGTATTTAGGGGTTTGCTGGCCCGGAAATACGAGCTCGCGTTTTTCAATTGGTTTTGACTTATGTTGACTTCCAGAATACGATGCCGATTTACGACCTGGACTTATACGATGCCAAATTGGAAAACACAACGTCGTATTTTAGAGTTTGGTTGACCTTGAAATACGACCTCGTACAGAGATACGACCTAGTATTTGACTTAACAGATTTTCAAAAGTTTTATTTTTATAAATATTTGAAAATTGGTTAATTATTATTTTAACTTAATTACAGGGATAATTAAACTTAAGTTAACAGATTTTCAAAAGTTTATGTTAATAAATATTTGAAAATGAGTTAATTTTGTATAACTAAATTACCGAGATAATTTATGTTATTTGTATGTGTTTAACTTAATTACAGAGATAATTAAAGTTAATGATAATGTAAATTACAGAGATAATTTATATGTTGTTGACTAGATTACAGAGATAATGCTAGTTGTGTATATGATGCGTGTGAATTTTAATGTCTATTTGAGTAATTAATTATTTGTTATTGATTACAGAAATGACAAGAAATTTCATTGGTGCGCATAACTATATAATGAATTTCGATGATAATCAGGAAGGGACCGAGTATTATCATGAGATATTCGCTTTCTTCAGAAGATCTCGAGTTCACCATGCGCTTACACATTCGCCGGTTATCTATATAGATTATCTAAGACATTTTTGGGCGCATGCTAACATTGTTCGTGCTAGAAACGAACATATTTTTCATACCACTATTGCTGGGCAGTTGATACAGTTCACAGCTGCAGATCTCATTGGTATACTTCAGTTGGGTACAGTTGAACAAGAAGGTGGTGCGACAGGTCTCACCAAGTTCCGTCATGAAGTTATTCATGGTGCTTTTCGAAGGATGGGGTTTGCAGGTGACCTGGCCAGTAAAACTCTGTTCAAGAAGGGTTTTTATGGCAGATGGAGGTATCTTGCTCATGTGCTTAATGTTAGTTTGAGTAACAAGAAGTCTGGTTTTGATACATTGAACCAGGAAGCACAAGCACAGATGGTGGGCTTAGTTTTTAACAAGCCGTATAGTTTCTCTATATTCTTTTTCGATGAGATGAGAAAACAGATCACAGCCGCGGGCAAAAGGAGGTTTTTGTTATTTCCTCGATTTTTGATGATGATCATCAATGCTCGAATTCCAAATTTACCTGTTGTAAGGGATGTGAACCAAGTGAGTACGATCATTCGTCGTGGTTATATCTGAATGATCCAAATGCACAAGATGTTGGATTATTCGGTGCGATCATCAACGCCAACTATGTAGCACCAGTTGATGAGGTCATATCAGCGTATGAAAGGCCTCAGCCAGAGGATGGTGAAGCTGCAGGGAATATTGAACTTCCAGAGCAATTACATGATGTTGTTGTTGAAGGTGATGTGCCGATTGAGCCTAAAGTTGTTATACAAGTTGCAAATGATGTGATAGATCAAGCTGGAGCCAATCCAGAGATTGTTGATGATATTCTGGAGCAGATGGCTAATCCAGAGGGTGATATTGCTCAAGTGCAAAGGTACAATGCCAATGATGATGATGATCTAGTGGATGTGGACCTGAACTAAGACATAGATGATTATGTAGCTGGAGCTGCAGATGGTTCTGAAGCAGCTAGAGCTGGTGGGTCAGGTGCTGGTGAAGCTAGTGGGTCAGGTGTTGGTCAGGCTAGTGGATTGGGTATTGATGTTGTAGGTAGAGGAAAGGTTGTTGTTGAAGTTGAAGCTGACAGAGAGCCTTCTGTGACAGATGATGATGATTCTAGCAGTGATGGTGATGAGGATCCATACAGATCTCATGTATTCGTCAGAGTTGGATCTAAAATGGTTCCTAGACCTACAGAGGCAGCTCAAGGAAGAAGAAGAGTGAGAGAAACAGATGAAGATTGGGAGCCAGAGCAGCCCGTACCTAAAAGAAGAACACTTATCAGGGAACAAGAGACTTCTGATGCTGCTGATGGTGATTCAGAAAGTGTACCAGGGAATGTTGTTCCTGAGACTACACAACCACAATCACAAGCAAGTGAAGAAACTACTTCTGGTGATCTGCAGAGACAAATGAATGAGATGAGAAATTTGATCATTCGTTTGACTGATGACTTGAAGGTTGTTAGTGACAAGAACACGTTTCTTGAAGACAAATTGGGCAAGGCCGAGGTGGTGGTGTCCAATATGTATAAGAAGTATTTGGCTCTAGATGAGAAGGTTGTCAGGATGACAGATGCATTAAAGAAGGAAGTCAAAATCTCCGAAGAAAAACTGCATGAGCTCATTGATAACTA
This sequence comes from Erigeron canadensis, assembly GCF_010389155.1. Taxonomy (NCBI): domain Eukaryota; kingdom Viridiplantae; phylum Streptophyta; class Magnoliopsida; order Asterales; family Asteraceae; genus Erigeron; species Erigeron canadensis. The sequence goes on from NC_057765.1 coordinate 20,158,020, forward strand.
TCTCAAGGTTAGAGCTGAAAGAGACAACTTAGGTTGCAGAGGTGATGAGCTAGCTAAGGCAGGGCATGACGATGATCAGAATGAAGATCCAGATGCAGCCAGAGCTACTCAAGAGCTAAGAGGTAGTTCTACTTTTAGAACAGAGACTCAAGGAGAGTCTAGCCAGGCCGGTGTTGCTGGCAAGGCAACCTCAGAAGCTCCACAGACTCACGAACTAGTCATCATAGAGCTGAATGTAGTAGTTGAGTCTGAGGCACCTCAAACCAAACTCCTTACAGAAGATGTTGTCGTTGATAGATTGGGTAAGGGTTTGGTAGGGCAATCTGAAGTTGTTGCTCTTGATACTGAACATGCTAGTGCTCAGGATAGTGAGTCAACCAAGACCGATTCTACTACCAATACTTCTACAGAGTCAGATTTGCATCCTCGGATTGTGCATAGACTAGAGAAGAGATTGGGTTATGATCCACGAGCTTATATGAGAGATAGGGCAGAGATTGCGGATTATTGTTATGATCCAGGATCTCTGAGGGATCAAATGAAGGAAAGGTTAGGGTTAACTCATACTCCTTCAGACCGATTTTGAGAATGAGACTAAGACTGGGGGAGAGCAGAGCAAGAGCAAGAAGAAAAAGCAGAAGAAGTAGATTAACGACAAAGACAATACGAAGACATTTATTTTAATGTCTAGAAGCTATTGCCAAGGGGGAGTCTGTAAGTGCACGTCTATGTCAATAGCAGTCTAGATTGTTCGGTCTTATATTGTAATATGTCTTTATCATGTGATTGTCATTAATGGACTTTGTATTATGCATAGAATAGTTGATTAAGTTTGAGTATTGAATGTATAATTAATCTGCTTAAGTATGAAATGCGACCTCTTATTTCATATGGGAATACGACCCCGTATTTGCAGGGACAAATACGAGGCTAGAGTGCAATTACGACCTCGTAATTGAGTCGAGCTGGGCTCTGAAATACGAGGTCGACGTGCCGAAGCTTTTTGGGGTGTTTTCCTATAAATACCGAACGCTAACAGAGATTAGGGTTGAACATTTGTCGAAATATCAAGCATATAGTGCAGGTTAAATCGTCAAAGGATTATTCCACTACCCGTAGAAGATCAGCGAGGCAGCAGGTCATCTAGGGGCTTTGTTGTGAATCACCAAGTTATAGAGAGGGATTCCGCACCTCTGGATAATTGGAGCAAACTATTAACGATCCGATTCAAGAGGACATACACAAGGTAAGTCTCAAGTGTCGAAAACTTCATCTGTGCGCCGCATGGAAATTTTGTGCGGGCAATATGCAAAGTTGGATACTTTTTGTGAAATTTTTTTTGGTTTTGTGCGCCGCATATCGGGCCTTTGAAAAATTTGGATTTCTGAAAACCTTAATCTGTGCCCTGCACAAAATTGGTGTGCGCCGCACAGATCGCTTTGACCAGCGTTGACCAATTTTGACTTAGATTAAAATTGGATGTAGATTGTGATAGGATAAGTGGGGCCCACGTAAATTTTCCTTTTCTTTTGATTGGGACTTCTGGTCATGAGAAAAACACACACAAACAAACATTCCAAAGTTTTCTTGTTTTTCTCTCAATCAAAACCAATTTTGATCAAGATTATCTTGATCAGAAAGTTGGGAAAATTCGAGCCAAGAGTTTGTGCGGCGCACAGAATTGGTGTGCGGCGCACATCGAGCAGGTTGATTTTTGGAAAGTAATTTTGTGTGGCGCACAAATTAGGTCGGCGCTGTGCGACATACATCGAGCAGATTGATTTTTGGAAAGTGATTTTGTGCGGCGCACAAATTAGGTCGGCAGAAAACCCTTTGAGATTTCACTATAAACAAAAGACCAAAACCCCTCCATTCGATATACTTTCACTTCAAGTCGATTTTAGGGTTCTTTGAGGCATTATTCAGCAGCTTTTTCGTCCATCAAGATCTAAGGGTTGCTCAAGAGTTTCAAGGCATTCAAACATCGATTTCTTTAGCTTTTCATTGTCTTTCACACTTTGGTACAAGATGTTTACTCTTTCTTTTGCTATTTGTGATTTATTTATGATTATGTCTAGCTAAATACTTCATCATCCACTGAGATGAAGTGATACAATGAATAATGGTTGCATAATCTTTTGAATTCAAGTTGATTGTTAAATGTTTTGTCGAGATCTTAATGTTTTGAGTTCTTCTGCTCTTATCTTTTGCTTTGTTGATAATGTATGAATGATTTAGAGTTATCTAACTTTAGGAGTACATTGTTCTAGTTGATTGGGTACAATTGATAGGTGTTAACTTGTGGTAACAAGATAATAAACACTATAGATAATAGAATTCAAAGTATTAACGGTTTGGTAAAATTGATAGACGAGATTGTTTACAATAACAATACCAATTTGTCAATTGAGTAGATCTTAATAGGGAAGGTGGTCACCGGAACTTAGGGATTGAAAGATTGGTTAATGGGTCGAATAGGGTAATAAGCTAGGAGCACTACTAGTGAGTTCTTTGTTCTACCTCGTTATAAAATCAACATAATTGAAATGGTTTTAATTTAAATGCAACCTAAATAAGTTCTATCATAGAGTCAAAGTGGATAATCTTTTAATCTATATTGATATAAGACAATTTTCTCTTCAATTGAATTCTACGGAATTGCTAACTCTTTTTAATTAACTAACTTTTCAAAACAAAATCCAATATGAAGGGAGTCTTTAAAATCCAACCCTTTTTCTAAACTACTTAAAACTCGCTTGCTCTTATTAGTCTCTGTGGAACGATCCTGGACTTACTTTGAACTATATTGCATACGGACGAGTCCACTGCCCGATTGTGTGTAGTAATCGGTACGAAGTATTTCTAGATTTTAATTTAACTATATTTTTACACATCAGTTTCATACACATAGATGAAATAGGATTTCAAACACATATTGTGAGAAATATATTTGAAACACATACATGAGAAATATTGTAACATCCGTCGTTTGGGCCGGTCAACGTTACGGGACTAGCAAATGGGAAACCAGTCAAATGTTGATAAATTGATTTTTGTGAAGAAAAGGTGGGCATAGGAGCGTAATTTCAAAATATGTTTTATTGTGAATTTATGAGAGTCTTGAGTTAAAAGTTTTAGCTAAACGAATCATTTCATGGGAGAAGCCGGAAGTGGACGCGAGAGTGTTAGTGGGGGATAAAACCCCTCCCATCTTTCTTTCCTTCTCTCATTCTTACAACTCACTTTCTCTCTCACACTCTCTTTTCTGTCTTCCTCCTCTCAACCCATTTGCAAGAACATCACCAATCATTTTTCTTTTTCTCTAAATTCCAAGAATCATCATCTTTAAACGAAGGAAATCAACTAGTAAGTGGTGTAACAATAATAATAATCTTCAAGGAGTCAAGGTTTTCTATTATTTTAAAGTGTTCATCCACTCTATTGCTCCAAATCTGAATCTCTTGCTTTAAGGAAGTTTTGGTAAGTGTTCTTACTCTCAAAATGTTTGATTTACATTATAGCATACTTCCCTTGTCTATATCTAAACAGATTGTGGTCAAAATCTTTGTAGAGTGTGTGGTTTTGTTTAAAACCGGGTTTGGAATACATCTTAGGATTTTGGAAGTGGGTTTGTAAAATAATGGATGTTTATGCTTTGTTATACTTGTATTTAGGTTTATTAAAGTTTGGTAACTCAATTTGGCTTCTAAGTTGGTCAATCTTGAGGTCAAAACCCGTTTGTTGTTCTTCAAAATTTGCAGATGATATTCAGAAATTGGCGGATGATCCACATCCCTCATATCATCTACTAGATCGTCCGCCATTCATTGTCTTTTCCTTAGCGTTTTCATTCGGTTATCGGCCGACTTTCAATGATCCAAAGTTTGTTTATTAGTCTTATATCATCATTTTAAGTTCAACAAAATTGTTAAAACTCATTTCCAAAAACTTTGATTTTCACCTTAAATTTTGGTGTTAAGTCAATGAACCATGTTTAAGTAAAAGTCTTACTTTGTTATTCAAATGTTCTGAAGTCACTTCTAAAGTATCTTTGAGGATTGTGGCACCGTATAAAAAGGTAAACATTATCATTTGGGATAACTTTGTGATAAGTTGATGTTATAAAGTAGGTGGTGATCATCATTGAAGTTTGGATTGTACTCGTCAATCTTTGGAGGTTCATTGCTCGTCACAGGTGAGTTCGTAGCTCATATTATTTGCGTGTTTTAGGGGTAGAAAGATACTCTCTATGTGCTAATGTGTTATGTCGTAGATTAAACTTATAGTATTTACGTGCATATATTTACGTGCTATTACATGTTTATAGGTAGACATGAAACTTGATGGTAAAATGTGAATATTGTTGAACGTGTAGGTTGTGGTAGCCTATGTTAAGATGGTCTTTTGATGCTTTATATTACTTATTGATGTACTTATATATTTAGATTATAGTAGGTAAACTGACATGCATTTTGCGCGATGGTTGGGTGGAGGAAAGCCGATAGTATTACCTGTATACATACCTTGCCATTTCCCAAAGGGTGTGTTAGAACCGAATTCCGACATGTATCAAATGGGCTAGTGGTGTGGAGGGAAAGCCGATGGTATCGCCTGTATACAAACACCACTGGTAGTTGGGTGCAGGAGTTAGATTCGGACCATACTCTAATTATATAAATGAAGTACTACTATACATGATGCGGTAAATATTCATTATGATTCTTGGGCGTAGTTCCCTTTGGTGATTCTTGTAGTTCCCTTGTGATATTTGATTTTAAGGTTGTGTATGCAAAGGTTGTTAGTCGTATTGCGTGGTTGTCTAATGGGAAGCACCCATTGACAACTTGGCTTCGTTGGTACTAAGTGTTACATTCGTTTCTAATGGAAGTGCCATTGACAACTTGGCTTCGTTGGTACTAAGTGCTACATTCGTTTCTAAAATGTATGTTCGTATTGAATAGTTTGACATTGATGGACATTGTAGTTCAGTTGGATGATATGTTTGAATGACATTAAACGGGTACCGAACATACTTGATGACATTATATGGGTATTTTACGTACTTGATGACATTATACGGGTAATATAGGTACTTGTGACATATAACGGGTAGTTTACGTGTACTTGATGACATTAAACGGGTACTTTACGTACTTGATGACATTATACGGTAACTATACGGACTTGATGACATATAAGGGTACATTGTGTACTTCATGACATTTGAGATGACATTGTAAGGAGATTGCGGACATTAGATGAAATGATGACATTATAGAACTCATACGATACTTAATTGATATCATTGTTATTATTTGTTCTTGTTTATTACTTGTATTTCTAACTATCTTGTGTAGTTTTTTATGTAAATATATGGGTGTTAAGGTTATACCTTAAGCAACCTCGTATGCGTTCATTGTGCCTTATAAGGGCTTATTGTAAGTACATTACTTGCCCTTATACTTGTTCATATTGTAGATGACGTTGGCATTAGATCCTTGTCCTTCATTCCTACGAACTCACCAACCTAGTGTTGACATTTTAAGTATCTTTTCAGGTATACAAGAAATCGCTTGCAAGCTAGGAGTTGTGGCATGTAGATTGACTTATTGGACAATTTGGTTGCATTGTATATCTTTAAACTCGGGCACGATGCCTCGGGTTGCCTTCCTTTTTATGGGATTCTTTTGTTGTACTTTGACTTGTTTTGGAAACATATAGATTATGAATATCATGTAGTTCTTTGTATAATATCTATTTGCAAGCTTTTTTCAGTTACATCTCACGTTTTCGCTACCGGTGGGGTGTTACAAATATGCTTTAAAACACATACATGACCAAGAAATTGATCAAAACTATAGGGTTTGAATATGTCACCTTCATGTTCATGAAAGCTTTTGATGCATCAAGTTCATCCACAAACAAAATCTTGTTAACTCCTATTTTTTTTACCAATAAGAAAAAGGGAACTTGTTTTAAAGATCTAAGATACGTGTGTGTTATGAAAGAGAAAGCTAATCAACCCCCCTGTAAATATTTGTTAATCTGAATCTTAAAGAAAATAATTAATTACATAGGACAATTAGGGCATGGGGGACTTTTGTCAAAGTCTAGTCTTCCTGCATAACATTAAATGTTTCCCTCTTTTTCTTTCACACAATGTATATATATATATACATATAAACTTCAAAAAAACAAAGCATGTGATGGCCTTTACACTTGGGAAGACAACTAACATTTAATGCTAAAGCAAAATCAAATCCATATATGCAATCTATTTGTACCTTTGCCAATAGATTATTGACACCTATGAGGGACATTACATTTTTTGAACAGTCAAATTTTATTAATATAATAAAGCAGAGTACTTACAGCTTAGACTAGCAATGAACTAGAACTAAGTTTACATATAATCTTATAGCAGCTAGTGTATTAACATGCTTAGCTAGTGTATTAACATGCTTATATAATATTTATACCCCAATTACCCCATTGAAACTTGCATGATTTTGCCTGATATGTAATCCATACATAGAATCGAGATTTAATATTCTCTACAACTACAGCTACATTAGGTTGCCTTCCTTTAAAAATAAAGTCGTTTTGTGCTAACCAAATACACCAAACTGTAGTCATTATTACCCCTTCTAGCCATTTCCTTTTCTTCTCGTCGTTGCTAGTCGACTTTACCAAAGCCATTACTTTGCTAGCATAATTGATGCTACAAAGGGGGAATCTACACAACCCAATAACCTGCCATACTGCTCTCGCGAATTCACATCTAAATGTCATATGCTCAGAATCTTCAGTGGCTTTCCAGCATACCAGACACATGTCTCATGTTAACAAAATACCTCTTACAACCAAATTTTTCCTTATGGGTAACCTGTTAATTAAAACTCTCCAAAAGTGAAAGTTAGTTTTGATAGGTATCCAATTGTTGCTTTCAAATCTTTCTTCAAATCTCCACTGAATGTTTCCTTGGTTTTATTCCCCATAGATGTTGTTGTGAAGACTCCAGAATGATCTTCCTTCCAACGCATGTTTTCACCTTCACTTCCTTCTTCTTACACAAAAATTTTTTACATTACAAAAATTTTTTTTACATAGAAACTATTACATTACATACATACTAAACATTACATATAGAATAAACATTACATACATCCATACAATACATACAAAACAACAATTGAATCTCATATAAAATGACACTTTCACTTGAAAGTTGAATACACACAAAAATACACACTATTATCATCATCTATGTCACAATTACGTACGACTTACAAGCTTGTAAACAACCGTCGACGGTTACTCGGCGGCCGACCACCTTTAAGGATAAATCTCATTTCGCGGAGATATATCAGCGTTATAACGGAGACTATAAATTATAAAAGAATTTCCTTTTTAAAAGATACTCGTATATATTAACAATATCTCTACTAAATAAGTCAATAACCATAGAAAACTAAAAAGGATAACATAAAATATCTATACTTATGTCTATATGAATTTTGTATTTATTTAATATTTACAGTTCTAATGTACCTACCCAAAAATGTTGGTGATTTTATTTAGAACCAAGTCATCATTCTGTTTCATAAGATATTTGTATTGGTTTCAAAACCAAAGTTGGCCTAATAAACACAAAATCATTAGGTTAAATATATGTATTTATCTATTATCCATGGTCCTAGCCTCGTTAAGTTTGTTATTTGACCCTTATTGACTGCAACCTTTAAATCTACCCTACAAGACACATAAACGACAGACCAACTTTAAGCATTATGACGCCTTTATAACGGCCTTTAAAACCTTTATTTACAACATTGACGACTTATACTAACATTGATTGTGCACCAAACTGAGGTTAGGCTGAGGGTGAGATGATGGGTATTTTGGTTGCTTGTTGGCAGTTCCCCGAAGGTAAGCTTCGTGCCTCATTACGCCAATCAAACGTGTGTGTTTTCTTAGTTGCGATATGATGCGTTCAAAGCTCTTGATGTTCTCTTTTATAGGGAGAACATATCTCGAAGAGAAAGTTATGCCTCTTTAGGGTTTCCTTAAGTCTTAGGCCAAAAGAGTCCAGGAGAATTCTTTTGTTCTTTATAGGGGAACAATTCTTATCTCTTTTATCTTCTGTGGATGACTTCGTTACGGAGGAGCCTTCGTGTCATAGCATGTACTATTCCTTTGTGTGATAGGTCCTGCGTACCGCTGGAAGGGTATATCATCAAAGATCTTGACAATTAAGCTTTGATTATGTCACAAAGTTTCTTTCTTTAGTAGAATAAGGGGATAAAACGACAGATCGGCCCACATATATTGGTAGCCTAAGGGGGTGTTTGGTTCAAAAAATTCCTAGGAATTCAATGGAATTGGAATTTGACTTCTATTCCCAAACATGTTTGGTTGGATAAAATGATGGAATTGGAATTTTAAACTTTCCAACAAATTCCATAAAACACTGAATTTGGAATTCCAATAGAATTCATACATGTTTACCATAATGCTCTCTCATAAGTCATAACTGAACACCAAAATATACAAAAACCTGATGTAATTAACTGTCGAATATTGACCTCTAGCACCACCCACCGCCACCATGCTTGTGACTTCCGGCCACCGCCGTTGCTTGTGATTACCGATGGCCGCTACTTATCATTTCCGGCCGCTTTCTTATTATGACGACACTATTATTCACAACTATTAGATTCGGAAACAATGAGATCTTTGATGGATTTGTTAAAGAATTATTGCATATGAAATCTTGGTATATTGAAGAAAGGTGTGACACTGTTTCAAGAAAAAGAGGGAAAGAAGGTTTCGGATGAAAAGGGATTTTGGGGGAAATGAATAAAAGTTGCAGATGAAAAGGACTTTCTCCTCCTCCTCCTCCTCCTCCTCCTCCTCCTCCTCCTCCTCCTTCTTCTTCTTCTTCTTCTTCTTCTTCTCCTTCTTCTTCTCCTCTTTCTTCTTCTCCTTATCCTTCTCCTCCTTCTTCTTCTTCTTCTTCTTCTTCTTCTCCTTCTCCTTCTTCTTCTTCTCCTTCTCCTTCTCCTTCTTCTCCTTCTCCTTCTCCTTCTTCTGCTTCTTCTCCTTCTTCTTCTCCTTCTTCTTCCTTCTTCTTCTCCTTCTCCTTCTCCTTCTCCTTCTCCTTCTTCTTCTCCTCCTTCTTCTTTTCTTCTTCTTCTTCTTCTTCTTCTTCTTCTTCTTCTTCTTATTATTATTATTATTATTATTATTATTATTATTATTATTAAACAAAATAATAGTAAAGGGTAATCTTGTCTTGTCTTTCAAATTCGAATTTCTTTTACTGAATTCCGTCAAATTTTGTCAACCAAACACATGATATATTTAAAACTTTCATATTTCAATTCCATCAAATTATAATTCCTTTTACAGATTTCAATTCCTTCAAAAACATTTTGTGAATCAAACGGCTCCTAATAATGCTAAGAGGAAACTAAGAAGCCTAATGTTAACTTCACTGATACATCCCGTTAACAAAATTACACAAATAATCATATCATTCATGTATGTGAGAATGACCCAAGTCCACTAAATGTCTAAAGTGCTTGTAGGGTTCTTCTATGTCTTGTCACTCTAGGATGCGTATGTGTCTATATAGCAGAACTCGTGCAACTTTTTGCAAGGTTGAGAATCAATAAAATAATCGTCAAATTCTAAGGACGTTATAATGTTTGATTAAATCTAATTCATTTATATTATTTATAATCCACATATATATCTACAACTACTTTTTGTCATTTACATATATCAACATCTCTTTCATGGATCTTGAGAACCGTGTTTTGTAAATGTAATAATCAGAAAATCAGCGTAAAAACCATCCAAGACCCCTGTTATTTGGTTTCATAGGACCGACCTTATGAACATTAGGAATGCTCAAGTATGCAACAGTACCTAGCTTGCTAAATTTGGTCCAATTGTTGATAAGACTAATGTCTCGACTCAAGTTATTGAACCTATGCCACCGAATATGCAATGAGCGGCTAATTGACTATCAACTCTGAATATACATAGCTCGTTTTCTAAAGTTACGAGAGGATAGACTACAGAAATCAGTACTGCGTGGCAAAAATTGACATCGCTGTGGCAACATGCCGGTTTCCCATTATAATATAATATGTAGTTACGGCATAGTCATGAAAATTACCAGACAGCCTATATGACAGAAAACATTCGCTTACATTCTTTATGGTTACCTGATACATCTTACATCTTTATGGTACTTGATCACAATAAAAAGTATACATCATAATCTCCTAAAAAGTCTCTCAGAATTCTACACACTCTGATGATTATTTAATGTGATCAAAATACCTCATACAACATAGTTGCCAGTAAATTCTACTATAGAGTTGTACTCCATATTCTATGGGAATGAAGTGCCCTATCATTCTATTAATAATACAAACACATCTGATTTTCAAAGAAAAGATATTAAAACCTACAACGATAACAGCTATAATCGTGACACCAAAACTAAGGTTTTGAAGTCGGCACCAATGGCTGTTGGCGTGCAAGATAGGGAACATCCACCACTATCCCAGAAATACCGTCTCCTACTACAACTGTGTCCCCTTTTGAAGTAGCTTTCTTTTTAATATACCCCAAACCAAAATGCTCATTCCCCCCTTTTCCACAGGTGTAACTTGTCAACTTTCCTACCTGCAAAAAGTAATAAAACTATCACTACTTAGTGTCGCAAAACTCATTAATTTAGGCAGCAGAATAGGTAAAGTCTGGCTTAGTCTGGACTCTGGAGGTATTACTATATATAAAATATATCCTAGCGATAAACAGCGGCTTGACGGGCCCCTTCTCTTTAATAAACAATGACATCATTTTTTTAATTTCACTAAATATCAATGTGGGTTTACCAAAAACAAAATATCAATGTGGTAGAGAGCAGTGTATATCGACACATATACACTTTAAACAAAGAAAATGAGCACTTATACCTTCTTCCCTTCAACTGTAATAGGACTGCCAGGTTCCACTGCTGATGAAAGTTGAATGCCACACAACTTCTGCTTGATTCCATCATAGGTGATCAATCTTGCAATGGTTTCTTGTCCTTTGTAACATCCTGAGAATCAATCTTACTAAAATTAGTTCATTAGGGTAACACTCCGGTAAGAACACTTAAAAACATCATTTTGATGCTATAAAAGTCCATAAAACTAACATAGTGCATAACTAATTATCATTATTTAAGTGTTTAACAATACATTGATCCATCAAAATCGAAAAAATCACGTTTTTTGTTGGATGCATCATTTTTGATGAATATGCATCCAAGATGGATGACAAAACAAAAAACATGATTTTCTCGATTTTGACAGACCAATGTGTTGTTAAACACTTAAATAATAATAATTAGTTATACATTATGTTAGTTTTATGGACTTTTAATGCATCAAAATGTAGTTTTTAAGTGTTCTCGTGTTCTTATTTTAAGACTGTGAAGGTAACACTCCGGGGAGAACACTTTTAAAATAAGAACTGTGAGAACACTTAAAAACATCATTTTGATGCATTAAAAGTCCATAAAACTAACATAGTGCATAACTAATTATCATTATTTACGTGTTTAGCACATTGATCCATCAAAATAAAAAAAATCATGTTTTTTGTTGGATGCATCATTTTGAAGAATATGAATCCAAAATGGATGCACAAAACAAAAAACATGATTTTCTTGATTTTGACAGGCCAATGTGTTGTTAAACACTTAAATAATGATAATTAGTTATACACTATGTTAGTTTTATGGAAATTTAATGCATCAAAATGTAGTTTACAAGTGTTCTCACCCTGTTCTTATTTTAAGATTGTTCTTATTTGATAGTCCCCCAATATATATATATATATATATTATATATGTAATCATACACAGAAATTTGATGAAGCAGGCAACATAAGAGGTACCTTTGTTCAACGACACCGCATTCCAAAGACCGGCCTCCAAAACATTAAACTCGTCTGTAAGTTCTCTGCCAGGTGTTGGCCTTCCTGTAGCTCATAAGTCCAACAAAAAATAGAAAACTTGTAAAAATAACAATTTCTAGATGTTTTTATACCAGCGCTCTTAATGAACTAGTTCTAAATGTCGTACATTATATCAATAAACCTTAAAAAAAACCATGACAATTTAACACTTGAAACTACAATCGTAGAAACATCCACAACAATTTCATATATGTGATCTGAAATAGACTTTTTTGCAGGACCAGAGAAGTCCTTTTAAATATTTATCGCGGACCTTTGCAGTACTAAAATAAGCATCACAAAAGCTCTTTATATTGGGCAAAAAGCAAACAAATGTACTATACTTTTTGAAAATTTTCGACTTCAGTTACTTAATTCTATTTGTTTTTCTCTTAGTCAAAGGTACTCTAACTAGTTTTTGGCACCCAAAAAAGGAAACTTGACCTAATGAGCATGTTTTATATGGGACGACCTGGACCGGTGGTGACCTGCTATCAGTCAAAATCCTTTTTGTCGATGCCAAAAACAAGTTAAATACCTTTTATTACAGAAAGAAGTTGAGTAACTCAAATCGGATATTTCCAAAAGTATAGCATCTTTTCGTGCAGTTTCTCTTTTCTATTGTTTGTTTAGAACTTAACTTCTTACATCTACAACCAGAATAGAGCTGAAAATGATAGAGTAAATAAGTGATAACCTTGAAGAATTCTGTAAGTTTCCAATGCATTAGAGCCCATTGGAGTTGCACCATTATTCAGAAGAGCTTTCCAAATCATTCCTGCAGCTGCTGGTGACATTAATAGTGAGAAACCTTCTTCAGATATTACACTTCCCACTGCGACTGTTACTGGATTACCCCCAACCTGCATAAATTTAAACTATTCATCGTTTGTATTCCACAGAAGAACAATCACACATACATAAAGCAGGAAAACAGCCAGAGTCATTAAGCAGGAAAGCAGCCATAATCTAATGATAAACCAAAGAACTAGATTTCCAGATAGGATGGGGGGCCGAAGCAAACTAGTACAAGTTCTAATTGGCTTCCAAAAAACCGTTAGGAGTTTGTTTAGAATTACACTTATGCCCGCGCAATGCGGCGGCGGTGGGGGTAGTGATGGCGGAGGTGGTGGTGGTCACGGTGGTGGGGGCGGCAGTGGGGACGGTGATGGGGGCGACGATGGTGGTGAATGTAAAAGTAATTGATGTTAAAGGGGGTATTGTAGTTATTTCAAGTGTTGGATGATCTATACTATAAATTATTTCATTAAGAGTATTATAGGTATATTAGATGGAGATGTTTAAATTAGGGATTAAAGGAGAAGGGTATTTTTGGTTTTTCAAAGGCAGAAAGTTTAAGGGAAAAAAAAGGTGGTTTTTTTTATTAGATAGTATAGATTAGTATTAGTCCTTGGTTCAGTATGGTCCCCAAACTATTTATCGTTTAATTGGTCCAGTTCTAAATTCCATGACATGTTTTTGGTTTCGGCATGATCTGGTCTGGCTTCATATCAGTAAACACCCCTAAATAAGAAAACTAGATTAAAACATCCTAATTGAAAACCTACCTAATTAACGGTCTATGATGCACACAATATACTTTAGACCTAATTTCCTAAATTGAGAAAGGTCCTTGTACCTACTTAATTTTTATTTTAATGGCCAATCAAACTTTCATTTCATTCAAAAAAATAAAAACCTACCCAGCTGGTAGTTAAAACAAATGAACACCGTGTGGGTAAGTACCTACTTGATAAATTCAAATTACTGAGTGAAAAAGATAAGTTAAAAAAAATAACACTTTCTGTAATAGGAAAATCATAAACAGTTATCAACAAGACTACCTAAGACAGAATGAAAGAGATCAGTTCAAAAAATAAATATGGTGATAATTTCAGTAAGACTGGACAAGAAACGAATTACATTATAATGCTTATGCGAGCCATAAGGTCGTCCCATAAGGTCACCAAGATTCAAATCCACCATTACCTGTAAAAATGCCAAAGATAATTGCAGCTTGAGAAGATAAAGCAATTATGCAAATGTAACTAAGAAACTTCAGGTTGAAGCTCATTGAAGCCATACTTGATTACTTTTTGGTCCCAAAAGCGCAAACAAGCAAGTCTTGTCACTAATGTCTTGAATTTCTACCTTGTCAGCAAAAAATATGTACCTACACTCGCAACACAAATACTTTAGGGTGTGTTTCCTTCCATCACAAAAAATTTAAATCAAATCCAAGTACCTATAAACTTTGATATTTCTTTAGTCTCGAAATGGCCAATATTCCTTACACCGTCATATAGAAGATTTTTATATATCAACTACTAAATGTTTATTTTTATAGAAAAAATATTATTCTAAGAAAAAGGAAGCGAAGAAGAAAATAAAAGGTTTGGAACAAAATGGCTGAAAAGCTTCCCTCCCTTCGCCTTTCCTTCTCACCTTAAAAGTTCTAGAATACAATAACTTTTTGGATCCTTACCCAATGCTCACGTTCTACCCAAAACTACACTCGAGTACACGATGCTAATGCAGTCACATTAATGTAGTAAAATTGCAAAGTTGTGGTCATAACGTATGATATTTTGTTAACCAATGGGTTCATAACTAATCTGAAATTTACTAGCTATAATATGAAACAAAACATGCATGTATAATTCAAAAGTGTATTAACTAACATACTTCCTGAGCATTTCACTGATACTTCCACTTGTTGATGGTGATACAACAAGTGTGACTGCTGTTTTCTGTAAATAAGAAACACTCGTAAATCTTAAAATCTTTTGAAGCGACTTAATAATTGTATTCAGGAATAACGTTACCATGTTCCATGCTAGTGCAATATCAATTGTTCGAGCAGTTGGAGTTACAAAGACAGTGTCACATCCCTACAAGATTCAATTCAAAATTACACATTGTCTTCTAAGACAATCAACACCAAGATCTTGAGGTGTAAGATAAGCTGGGTGGATAATTATCAGAATAGGGAAATGAAATATGAAATAAAAATATGCTTTGGGAGTGTGAGATAGGCGGAGGAGGGTAGGGATGAAACAGGATAAGTTGAATTTTGGACACTCTTTTTCCATATCTTATTCTTTATAATTAACTAATGCCATAACTTTGATTACAAAAACTACTTTATTACAATAATAACCAACATATTACTATTCACAAAAAATGGTTCAAAAACAAACACATTTGACTAAACAAGAATTCAAGAGGCTATATGCATTATAAAGTTACATCGGGTGATCTTTGAGATTATTTGACTAGCTACCCTTTTAGCTAATGATTTTAGAAAAAACTTTAAAAAAAGCGATCAAATTGACCCATTCATAAGCAAATCAATGGGGGCAATAAATCGCCTCTATAATAACTAGACTGAACAACCAAAACATCTTTGATGAACCTACTATTATCAATGCCTCAAAGACTTACCCCTCCTTTAGAAAGTGCTTCAAAGTTTGCAGTACTTTGATTGTGAAGAAAGTGAATACGATCTTCTCCACTGACTGTCATCAACAAAAAAAGAAATGAAAGAGTGAGAAAGTTACCAAATTTAGACAAACTAAATTCAAGTTACGTAGATGAGAACATTCTGAACATAAGGTAGCATATGACAAGTGCATTCTTGTAGAAATCTGATACAGATCAGTAATGTGGAACGCTCTGAGATAAATTCTGAAATCGATTAAAAAAATCAAGAATAATAACAAGAACTTCTTCTCCGACCAAGTTTTTTTCCTTAAAAGTTTTTTGATTTTTTCTTTCATAATAGTGGATTTATATAGCTCCAATGCATTCTCTGAAGAAAATGAGTTCCTAGGTGACTGCAAACATCATTTTCTGTTACTCTAGAACCTTTCCTATAGACATTATATTGCTCATATAAATAAATTATAAATAAATACTATAAAAGGGGCAGATAAAGTCATGCTTCGATTCAAAGAACTGAATATTAGGAAGTTTACCTCGTTCGGGCTCATATGTAAATCATAAATAAATACTGCAAAAGGGATAATAAAGTCATGCTTTGATTCGAAAAATTGGATATTAGATAGTTTACCTCTTATCCTACCATAGTGAGAAAGATCAACAATCTGCCAAAATGTAGAATGTATGTTACTTCCAGAATGTTATAAAAAAAGAATAATCTAGTAAACCATTTTCAGTAATGTGATGAAACATAGCACAAAAGAGAAAAGAAAAGAATGGACAAGAAACAGAAATTTTGAAATCTTCCCATAAGTGATTTCAAAGGTCATGAGTTGCAGAATATGAAAGACGTGACTATGTAAGCATGCATATCATAATACAAAATGTTATATAGTATTTGTTGGATGGCATATTTTGAAATTAAAAAATCCATCAAGGGTTACGCTTTATTAGAAGAATAAACATATGACATCCATTATAAGTCGCAACCTAAAAGGGAAAGAGACTCACAAATCTTTCTTTCCTAAAATTCAGTTTCAAACCATTAAACATACTTACTCTTTGTGAAATTAAAATTCTGTGTCAACATAAAATGAGTGAATATTACAAATAACACCTAGTGTATTCTTCGCCTCTTCGGTAGGGAAATCTAGGTTCAGAAAGGACACATAAACAATAAAAACGAAAAGCATAAAGCACCTTTTGGTACCCACCACAGTGCCGTTGTCAACCGCATCTAAAGCCTCCTCGTCATTATCATATGTTTCAATGACCCAAGCTTCTGATATATTCTCCACGGAAATAGCCAAGTCATCCTACAAGTGTCAAGAATTCCATTCTCAGCTTAAAGTTCATGAACCTAATACACACATTTAAAGATCGGACCAATAATCGTCTTTTGTTTTAAGTTTTAACCAGCAACAACAAATGGATATATGATGTCGTAAATGTAGTTTTGGATGATACTAACCGAGCTAGGCGCAGAAGACACATTTACGAAACAAAGACATTTCTGTTACTCTGTATCTCAAATTTTACTCCGTCCTCTAATATTCAGGCATTTTAGTTTTAAGAATTTCAATAATGCAACATTTATCCATAAGCACACTAACATAAAAACATATATCATCATGATGAAAAGGGTTAAAAATTTAAACCTTTAATATATTAGAGAGAGAGATTTACAAAATAGAACCAAATAGCCTAATAATCCTCTATGATTTATCTCTCTCTCTTATATATAGAGAGAGATTTACAAAATGGTAATCATAGGTGGGGATGGGAGCTTACATAAAGATCGTGGTCAATAGGTGGAGGAGAAAGATCAAAAGGGATAGCAGTCACAGCGGTTGATGATGATGACAATTGTAACTTCCGGCTGATAAAGCAACGCGCCGCCGAAGGCGAAGAGCAGAGGAGTGGAACGCGGGAAAAGTGCGTGTGTTTCACGCTCCGGTGAGAGAATGTCGGGGTTTTTAATGTTGTAGAAATACTAGTAGCAGATGAGGATGATAAAATCACCATTTCTTTTCGATTTGACCGACAATGATCTTATCTTTGTTCTACAGTATATGTTTAAGCTTACCCAGCATAAACCAAACTATATCTATTTTTCAGAAAAAATGATAAACAAAGGTTTTCAATGTATTATTTTATAATCCCAAAATTTATACTCCCTCCGTCTCATTTTAGTTTTCATATTAACTAATTTTGACCGTAAATAATTTTGTTTATGTAATGTAACACTTCATATAAAATATATGAGTGAATTGGGTTTTTAATGTATTTTTCGTTATATAAGTTTCATCAACTACTATATAATACAAAAAAAAGTTATTTACGGTCAAAATTAGTCAACATGACAATTAAAATGAAACGGAGAGAGTATAAAATGAAACGGAAGGAGTCTAAGAAACTAAAACCTAGCCAAAGAAATATGTCAAAAAGATTAAATGAAAGATTCTAATATGTTATTACAGTAGAATCTCTATAAAATAATAGAGGTTAAATTAGTAACCTCAATTCTTTAATGTAAATACATGGATTTTGGTAAAAGTAACTCTCTTTCACGGATTTTGGGTCATAAATATTGTTTTTGACGGTGTATGGAGGAGGTTGAGATGTAGACAGTCTTACCCTTATCAAAGATAGAGAGGCTGCTTACAGGTTCTACTAAAGGTAGAAAAGGACCTCCAGCCTTACTAGGCATGAGGATCGAACCCATAACCTCTGTCTCTAAAGGGAAGGACTCATCCAACCCAGTTGGTTTTCGTGAAAATATAAATTAATAATTCTTAAAATATTTTAAAACTTTAAAATTATCTACTGGTAAATATGAATTTATAGTCATTTGTTTTCTATGGAAGACGGCATTGTAAGTTATTTTCCTTTTTAGTAATTTGTTTTCTGTTTTAACTTTAAATCTATTATGAGTTATTTTTTTCTAGATCTTTCTATTGCACATAATAATTAAGACATTATATTCTCGTACCGCGACAAAAAAGTTGTGAATTGTTGTTGCCACTTACAATGCTTTTTTTCAAGTGACCGGTT
Organism: Erigeron canadensis; assembly: GCF_010389155.1. NCBI lineage: Eukaryota > Viridiplantae > Streptophyta > Magnoliopsida > Asterales > Asteraceae > Erigeron > Erigeron canadensis. The sequence goes on from NC_057765.1 coordinate 20,176,539, forward strand.
CAAAGCTACCGACTCATTCTGAAGCTCGTTATAAATGAATCTATTTAAATTAATAATTTATTAATTTATCGATATAATAATATCTCGTTAAATTGAAAAAAAACTCTGATCTCGACATTATTAATTTATAGAGATTTTACTGTAGTTGAAAACTTAAATGGATAAAAATATACATAAAATAAAAAAATTAAATCGTAGTAAAAAAAAATTAAACACCACACTATATGTTAAAAGAAATGTACAAAGAATATCAAGACTTGTATCTAAAAATGATCAACACACCAAAATGTTTTTGATTTTTATTTGACTAGATGAGTGACCGTACGATGCGGCGACATCAATACCCAACGTGCTAGGTGTCATGACGGCAATAATGAGGACGTGATTAGTCATTGTTATATGTGATTTTATATGAGTTGTAACGTAATGAATTTCCAATTCATGTTGTTAGTGTAAAAAAAAATAAAACTACTTTAAAAAGCCCACTAACCGAAAGACTAATACAAAAGAAGCTAATGTCATCAGTTTTATGTCATAACTAGAGTGAATACTTGTGCGATGCACAGCGGGTAAAATTAATTTTTTAAACGTCTTGGCTGAAGTTTGTTGATCATGCATCGACGTTTACAAAGTAGTTTAACTAAAGAATGCATAGTCAAATGTCTTAATGCATGTTTTTTTTTGTGTTCACTTGTGGTAATAGTTTTGTGTAGAATAATATTAAATTGAGAAGGTAAATCAATTGTGTAAAATAATTAACAATTCATGTTGGTATGAAAAAACATAAAACCAGAAGTTTATTAATAAAAGACATTCAAGAAGATATAATTAACATCAAACTAATATCACCGTTTTACAACAAACCAATGATAGAGACAATAAAAATACAAACAACTTGCATTGTGCAAGCAAAAAAGGGACAACCCATTGGGGACAAAAGACAAAGGAAGACCAAAATGAGCATTCACTCCTCCTTGGATTTATAAATAAACCGTCATGTATATTGTAATAGGTAGTTTGAAATGCAACTTTACCAGACGTACATGCACTATGTGAATTTGTGATACAGTTACTACATGGAGCCCTCAATAACCTGAAAAAGAAACTCTAAGACAAATGGTTGAGTGGCCCACTGTTGGGTTATATAACTATCATCAAATCAAATCATAAAGCACGGAACGGAAGACAAGATCTATGTAGTTTAATTAATTAACCAAAGTATAGAATGTGTACCTTAAATTGGAGAGAATCAAGCAAGAAACCTTAATAAGAAGGTTTGAATTAAACCTCTCTACGATTACACACACAACGTTGGAATGTATGTATACTAGACAAATGGTTGAGTGGCCCACTGTTGGGTTATATAACTATTATCAAATCAAATCACAAAACACACAACGGAAGACAAAATCTATGTAGTTTAATTAATTAACCAAAGTATAGAATGTGTACCTTAAATTGGAGAGAATCAAGCAAGAAACCTTAATAAGAAGGTTTGAATTAAACCTCTCTACGATTGCACACACAACGTTGGAATATATGTATGCTAGTACTTGATCACGAACCAAACAACCCTTGTTGCTATCTCTTTAATTCGAACCAACCAAAACCCCGAAGCCCTTTGTTTTTGTTGATGTCGATCGAACCAAGAAGAGAGAGGAGAGAAGAAGAGATTTTTAGGGTTTTAGAAAACCTAATGAATTGTGTATCGAAAACAATTAACTTAGGCCTCTATTTATAGTGTTTTGGAAACTTGATGACCAAGTTTAGGGTTTTAAAACCCTTTGGTCGACCGTCCCCCCCCCCCCCCCCCAGAACATTCTAGAGGGGTTTCCTAGTTGTTTCTTAGTTCCAACTCTTCTTCGTTAAGTCCGTTAGTTAAGTACCATTAACTATTAACTCTTTTAACGGACTTCCGTTAGTTCTTCGTGATCAAATTAATTAATAAATTACATTTAATATATTAATTAATTTATAGTTACATTCACGTTGAGGTGTGACCCCGTAGGCTTAAATACTTTCCGGACATACGTTCATTTTACGTGATCATATTCTAACAGCTCTCACTTTAGCTCGTAATGAATGAAGATAATAACATTGGTTAGCGTCTAGCAACACGCCAAAGCTCCCGAAAACATTTAAGTATAGTTTAAATGGTTAAGGCATTTATTTATCCCTTTGTTCAAATACCTTTGTTAAATATGAATATGGATCAAGGTCATTTCATAATTTAACAATTATGTTTCTCATTCAATAACTAATTAATGATTACCAAATATAATCGAGAACTATCTGGATTTATTTGGGCACGACCATGCAAATATCTTAATTAGTCAAATGAGGGCGCCAATGGTATCATGCTTCAACTTTTTAATTGAAGGCACAAATCCTATATTGACTACACGTGTCAGTCATCATACTTCACGACGCTTTCTGAAAATAGCCGTTTATGTACCCCCTAATTCAGGTGAGTTAGAACTACATCTAGTAAGTGCGATTCATACATGCTGACCTACTTGTATCTCAAGTCAAAGGATCAATAAAAGTAACCATTTACGAATTTCACTTAATGACGACGATCCATAAAGTGATAATTCGTTAGTGGGGTAGTCCGATATGCATCCGCTATGAATATCATGTGAGTTTGGTGGGAACCATCCATTACATATTCCAAGAATATAACCAATCACTCACATTTGTCTTAGTTTAATTATATTCTCATATAATTAATCGACAATGGACAATTTAGAATATTTAATAATATATAAAAATATGAAATATTCAAGGATTAAACATGCAAATATAGGACACAATTTAATATTGAATGAAATCAAACATATCAAGCATTTTATTTCATTATAGAAAATATAAATTGTTTAACATCCCTTATCCAAATACTGAAACAACAGATTTACATGAAATAACTACCTAATTTAAGTCCTATGCCCTTAGCATGCCTTTCAAGCTTGGGCCTAGACAAAGCTTTTGTGAAAGGATCAGCTAAGTTAAAATCTGTGTGAACTTTGAGTAATTTGATTTCCCCTAGTTCGATCTGCTCTCGAACATAGTGATATCGTCTAGCATAATGTCTGGCACCTTTATGAACTCCGGGTTCGTTGGCAATGATTAATGCACCGGTATTATCATAGTACAAATCAGTGGGTAAGTCATTTGAGGGGATCACGTTTAGCCCGCTAATGAACTTCCTTATCCAGACTGCTTCCATTGCGGCTTCTGAGGCGGCAGTGTACTCAGACTCTGTTGCAGACATGGCGACTGTGGTTTGCTTCTTGCTTTTCCAGTCCACAGCTCCTCCGTTAAGAACGAAGATGAATCCTGATTGAGACTTCGTGTCATCTTTATCAGTTTGAAATCCAGCATCACAGTATCCGGTCACTTTGAGCTCTAAGTCTGGATTTCCTCCAAACACCAAAACTATATCTTTAGTAGCTCGTAGGTACTTCAGAATATTTTTAACAACAATCCAATGGCTTTCACCAGAATTCTGTTGATATTGGCTTACGATGTTTTGCGCGAACGCCACATCGGGTCTAGTGCTTCTAACCGCATACATAATAGATCCTACAGCCGAAGCATAAGGAATTCTACTCATACGCTCCACCTCACTAGGCGTAGTAGCACCTTGTTTGACAGATAAACTAAGTCCTTCTTGCATAGGTATAGACCCACGCTTAGAGTTCTCTATCTTGAATCGCTTCAAGATCTTATCAATATAAGCACCTTGACTTAGTCCAATTAATCGCCTTGATCTATCTCAGTAGATCTTGATTCCAAAAATAAATGTTGCTTCTCCTAAATCTTTCATGGCAAAACACTTTCCAAGATGGGATTTAACATCTTGCAACATTGGAATGTGTTTTCCTATGATCAATATGTCATCGACATAACAAGGAAAGTAATATTACTCCCATTAGCTTTGCGATATACACATGGCTCATCGGGATTTTGAACAAAACCAAACTTTTTGATTTCTTCATCAAATCGTTTATTCCAACTTCTTGATGCCTGCTTTAGTTCATAAATGGACCTTTGAAGCTTGCATACTTTGTTGGGATGTTTTGGATCAATAAAACCTTCTGGTTGATCCATATAGACTTCTTCATCCAAGTAACCATTTAAGAAGGCAGCCTTAACATCCATTTGCCAAATCTCAAAGTCATAGTACGCTGCTATAGCTAAGAGAATCCTAATAGCTCTAATGTCCACGACTAGAGAAAAGGTTTCATCATAATCAACACCGAAACGTTGAGTATAACCTTTCGCCACGAGACGAGCTTTATAGGTGTGTACATTTCCATCCATGTCAGTCTTCTTCTTGAAGATCCACTTACACCCAACAGATTGAGCATTTTGTGGAAGATCAACCAAGCTCCAGACTTGATTGTCTTTCATGGATTTCATTTCCACCTTCGTAGCTTCAAGCCATTTGTCAGATTCCAGATTTGATAATGCAGCTTTGAAATTCGGAGGCTCATCAAGATCTCCAACAACGTCTTCTTCTACCATCAAACATAGTCTTTCGGTAGGACGTCTTGTCCTTTCGGACCTACGAAGTGGAATCGCTTCATTATCATCGACTTGAGGTTCATCACTTTGAACATTTTCCCCCCAAGTTGATGATTGCTAGTATCTTCAGAAGGTGACACATCTTCCTCTTGAGTCTCATCAAGTTCTACAACTCTCCCACTGTTCTCTTGAACTAACTTCTTTTCAAAGAATTCAGCATATCAAGCAACACGAACAGTGTTTTTGGCGGGATCATAGAAGTCGTAACCCATTGTTTCCTAAGGGTATCCGACAAAGATGCACTTAGTAGTTCTGGGTTCAAGTTTGTCAGGCGTATCGCGCTTCACAAGTGCCTCACATCCTCAGACTCTTAAGTAAGACAAATTAGGGACATCACCATGCCATAATTCGTACGGTGTCTTGTCAACCTTCTTGGTTGGAACCATATTGAGAATGCGTACAAAAGTCTCTAGAGCATAATACCAAAACGAAAATAGGAGAGTTGTACGGGTCATCATTGATCTTACCATGTCTAACAAGGTTCGATTTCTCCTTTCAGACACTCCATTATGCTGAGGAGTATATGGAGGAGTAAGCTGTTGGACAATCCTTAAACTCTTGGCTTAAGTATTCACCACCTCGATCCGAACGAAGAATCTTGATGGTTTTACCGAGTTGATTTTCTACTTCATTTTTAAACTCTTTGAATGTTTCAAAGACTTCATGTTTATGTTTAAGCAAGTAAACATAACCATAACGACTGAAATCATCCGTAAAGGTTATGAAGTAGCTAGCTCCTTTTCTTGACACATGTCTAAATGGGCCACAAACATCGGTATGAATGAGTCTAAGAAGATCTTTAGCGCTTTCTGGCAAATGCTTAAAGGGTTTTCGTGTCATCTTGCCGGAAACACATGACTCGCATTTATCAAATGATTCATCATTTAATTTTAAGATCCCTTCACGTTGAAGTCTTTCAATGCGGTTTTTGCCAATGTGTGCAAGACGACAATGCCAAAGATAGGTAGAGTCCAAGTCAGTCTTGGCTCTTTTGCTAATATTATACATTGAATTATTTGAAACACAATCACGCATATCAATTTCATAGATACCATCATAAGCAATAGCATCAAAATAATGAACATTATTTTTAGAAACTGAAATACCAATATCATTAAAAACATTAATGAATCCGTTGTCTTTCAACAAAGAAACTGAAATAACACCTCTAGTAATAGAAGGTGCATAATGACAATTGTCTAAAACAATAATTAAACCGGAAGGAAGAACTAAATGAAATTCTCCAATTGCTTCAACAGTTGCTGGTAGACCATTGCCCACTATCAACTTCAAAGTTCCGGGCTTCAGTTTCCTCCTTTTCCTAAGCCCCTGTAATTCATTACAGATATGAGTTCCACAGCCAGTGTTATAAACCCACGATTTACGCTTAGTTAAGGAAAATAATTCAATGGTGAAGATACTTGAAGTGTTAGCGCCGCTAGTATTCTTCTTCTTCACATTCAACTCGGCAAGATACTTAGGACAGTTCCTCTTCTAGTGCCCGACTTCATTACAATGATGACAGCTCTGGTCTTTAGCCGGATGCTCTTTCTTAGCCGGAGGAGTCTTCTTTGGCTTGGAAGGATTTGCAACTTGCTTGCCCTTTCCATTGCTATCAGGTTTGCCTCTAGCTTGTTGCGATCTTTTAGCTTTTTGGATCCAACCCCCTTTGATCATAAGAACATTAGAGTCATTGGCCTTCTTAGAAATCGTTTTCTCAAATTCATTAAGCATAGCATGGAGTTCATTAACAGTCTTTTTCATAGAGTGCATGTTATAGTTTTGCACAAAACTCTCAAATTCCTTAGGAAGAGATTTGAGAATCATGCCAACTTTAACATCTTTATGATAAGCATACTCCATTGATTCCATTTTGTCAAAAATGCTCTTCATCTTGAGCACATGACTGCTAACCGACTTTCCAGATTCAAGTTTCATATCATGGAGTTCCACGACATTGTCGAAAAGTTCCACTCCGGCTTGTTTCTCATATAAAGATTTTAGCTTTCTGATCATATCATATGGAGTGTAAAGTTCGAATTGCTTTTGCAGCTCGGGAGACATGCTCGCAAGCATCAAACAACAAACTTCATTGAATCTAGTGTACTGAACTTTATAGTCAGCTTTTTCAGCTGCTATAGCAGTGGCAGCCGGTTCATTAGGCCATTGTCTTTCAATGACATCCATACGTTCCTCAACTCGCAGAACAATTCGTAGTTGACGAAACCAGTCATTGAAATTCGATCCATTAAGCTTTTCTCTTTCAAACATTTGCCGAAAAGCATTGGTGTTTGTGGAGGGATTCATTGCCATCTACAAAACAGATTAAGTTCAAAAATCAGTATTTTCGATAATCAGTCCTTAAGAAATTAATTACCTGATATTGCTTATTTTATATATATTTATTTTATGCGATATCATTATTTTTATACTTGAATTATGATTATTTTTATGAATTTTGATACTTAAAGATTATTTACTTGAATTGTAGGTCATGTGGTGAAGAATAATAAAAGGCAGAATTTAAGTTCTTTTATCATCTCAACATTGCAAGTCAGAAGAAACCATGTACAAATATATAATAGACTTGGAATGAAAATCTAATGGGTTGAATAATATAAGCCTATTTGTTTGGGCTATTGATCTTCTAGTGGGCCGTAACACAAAGCCAAAGTTTAGGCTGATTCCTTACTAACCGACATGCTTACAAGTTATATATATATATATCTAAACTATACATCACAATTAATAAGGAGGAGAGTTTCGAAAGGAATACGAGAGTTTTCGGTGGGGTTTTAGGAGCCGCCAACCTCATTAAAATTGAGGTGCTTGGTATTTGTTTAGTACGAGGGTTTTTAGGAGGTCGGTTCATTGGGAGGTTCGCTTAAGACGAAATCTAAGAGGAGCAGCACATCAACTTTTTGGATTTGATTTCGACAAGCAGCGACTTCGAGCGATACGATCACCAGCCGCATTCTCGTTCGATTCTTTTTCTCTTTTTACTAAAACTATTAGTTGTTTAATTGCAAAACTTTATTACTACAATTATTATTATGGATTATATTTATTTGATAATTTTTTAATTTTATTAGTTTTGTCATGTCTAGCTAAATCTTTTAATCATCTACTAAGATAAAGTGACACAACTGAATGATGGTTGCACTATTTTTATAATTCAAGTTGATTTGATTTAACGTTGTGTCGTAATCTTAGCTTATTAATTCTTTGTTATTTAACTCTTAATTGCGGATAGTTTTTGCATGATCTTAGTGGTAACTAGGTTGTGTAAAAGTTATTTTGATTGCTTGGTTAGAAGCAATTGTTTCTATGACGGGTACGGTAGAAAGTAATTAATAGTTAATAAGAATTAACGGGTTAATGGTTGGGTACAATCAATAGACACAATTTTTATCTAAATAACCAAAACAATTAGTTGATTAGGAAAGTTATGAAAGGCGTCTCGAGGTACCGGTCTTAGTAATGGAACTAGTTAATTAAGGGAATTGAACAAAGTAACGAACTTGACGGGTACGGGGTGAGTCTTTGTTTAGTTCTCGGTTATTAATCAACATATTTGAATTGGTACTTCATCTAAGTGTAACCTGAATTTGTAGTGTCATGGATTTGAGTAGATTATCATTTAAATAATCTTGATATAAATCAAATCTCTTTTCGTTTAATTCTTCGGAATTACTAATTTTATTAGTTAACTAACTTTTCAAAATCCAAGGTGACGAGAGTCCTTAAAATCCAAAACTATTTTTAAACTGCATTAAAGTCGCTTGCTCTTTATGAGTCCTTGTGTTCGATCCTGGACTTACCTTTAAACTATATTGCATACGAACGGGTCCACTGCCAGAGAGTGTGTAGTAGTCAGTTCTGAGGTATTTCGTGTTTATAAATTTAAGACTAGATTTTACACATCAAGTTTTTGGCGCCGCTGCCGGGGATTGATTTAGGAGTTTAGCTTGAGATTTTTGTAGTTTGCTTTATTAGTTTAGCGTAGTTTAGTTTTATTTTTATTTTTAATTAGTTATTTTGATTTTAGTTATTTTGTGTTACACACTTGCTTTTCACGGGGTTTCTAGTGATTGCTTTTATAGGTAAAATGGATTTGGATGATATCTTGCATGAATTTGGGGAGCCGAATGATGTTTATTCACATTCTGATCTTGGTGACTTGACCATGGAGGAGTTTTTGGAGGAATTTATGGAGCTCGGAGATATTTTGAGTAAGATAATAATGCAAGAGGCTCTAGAAGCTGATTTACTTTCATTATCAGGTGAAAGTTGATTTAAAAGAAGTTGATCCATTAGACTCCATTACCTATGCAAAGAAGCCAACAAGTGTTTACCAAAATGATGTACTTCTGACTGATCATATCGTTTCTCCTTTCCATCTTTGGTTAGGTAACTCATTTTCAGAAGGTACGTTTCACTACTATCATCCCTACTTAAACTTAAGTGTGGGGGAAGATGTCTTAATTTATTGTAAATAACATTGGAGTCAAACTATTGACTCGAACAAAAATTAGCGCTTCCGGGAGGTAACCCGAGGTTAGATAATTTTATTTTCTTTTTTCTAGATTAAATGTCATCTAATTTTTATAAATTTTAAAAAATCCAAAAAAATTGAAAAAATTAAAAAATCCAAAAAAAATTTGAAAACAAAAAAAAAAAATCCAAAATGATTTTGATTTTTAGTTTAGTTTGTTTATTTTTCGTATTTAGAATTTTTAGTAATATTTTTAGTTTTTCTTTTGGTCTGTTTGATGTGTTTGTTGAGTGTGTGCTAGAGATATAAGAATAGAGTTAAACGCGGTTGAAATAAAGTTTATAGTTTATCTTTGGAATCAACCGAGCATTTGGAGCACGCATTAAACCCGGGAAGTTTCTGTTAGGTCGAAAATCGACTAAGTATGATTTATTCAAAATAGTTGAAGTTCAATGAATGAAGCTTGCTCAGGATTCTGAAGTCATTCAGAATAAAGCTCACTGAAGCTTCACTTCAGTTTCAGAATCAACCAACAATGAAGACGTTCAGACTGAAGTCAAAGAATGAAGACTGAAGAAGAAGACCATTTCAGAAGCAGAGCTCAGAAAAGATCTTATCTGAAGACAAAACTGAAGAGGCTCAGTGTAAAAGTATTTACAACACTTTTACACTGATTACGAGGGAGCCTTTTTAAACTACTTTTACCCGGTTAATAACTTTATACCTGGGATTGGGATAGTTTTGGCAAAAGGTTGGGAATAAAGTATGTCAAGTCACATCAAAGAAACTTACATTCTTTACCTTAAACAAACATGCTATGGATTTGTCCAACAAATCCATAAATGCACCAAACCATATTTGTGCGGCATTTGCCATGCCTGCCTTAAACAAACATACTTGGAACTTGCAAACATGTTTGCCTATAAATATAAGACTTCTCACACTTGCAAAAATGCTTGGAACTTTGGCATTTGCAACGTGTGTTATTTACTCTAAGTATTCTTATGAGTAAATCCTCGTTGATAGATCATTTGTATTTCTAGGTTGTTTAGATATTTTCACAAATGTGATTATCTTTGTTCCGCAACAACCTTTGTATTTTGTTTATATAAATAAATAAAATACTTGGAAAAATACATCTTGACTCATTGCCATAATACTTGATTATATTTAGTATTTATATAGTTTCAAGCAATTGTTCTTAATTATCTTACTTGTTCATATCCACCATCTGGATCGTGATTCTTAACTAGTCTTCATCTAGATTAGAATCACTTGCCAGTCGGGTTACTTGATATAACTGTCATTCTTATCATATTCGTATTATATCTTGTACTTGATTAATATCTTGTGTAGGTGGACTCACATTTGGTATCAGAGTCTCTCAGGTTTATTCATTAAGTTGTTATACCTGTTTTGATCCTACAAGATGTCTGGAACCGAACAACCAAACCCAAACCCTAATGGTAACCCTAACCCAAATGTCAATATGAATCAAAATCCATCACCACCACCACCAGCACAACCCAGTGTACACGTTCACATTCCTAACAACCCTGTCCCCAAGTTCAATGGGGATAGTGACTCATTCATCACATGAAAAGCTTGTATGCTCAAGTATATTGCTGGGGTTGAGAGACACTTGACCTCTATTCTCTTAGAAGGTCCTTATGTACCAATGAATGCTTCAACTGTTGTTTTTAACCAAGATGGGACCCCTAGGTTAACACCCAAAGAGAAAGATCATTGGTCAGAGGAAGACCATAGATTAGCTGACCTAGACTCTAAATTGCGGAATATGATTCTCTTTGCTATCCCAAAAAGTTTAAAACCCACTCTTGTTTTACTTGACAATTCAAAATTAATGTAAGAAGAGTTATTAACTCAGTTTGAAGGTACAAAGGAAACCATTGTCACAAGAAAAGTTTCTTTTATGAAAGTTTGACAAACACGTATTTAAGATTCACGTATTTAAGATTCACAAATTTGGTTAATCAATTGAAAGCTCTTGGTGTCACAAAGGACAAATAAATTTTGTTGGAAAAGTTTTGTGATATTTTACCTTCTAAATGGGAAAATTTGATCATGGTGTTAAGACAAGGAAAAACCCTTCACAGTCACACTCTTGCCTCTTTGTATGGTGCCTTTAGATACACTGAGGAGAATAAAGCTGAGAGAGCTGTGGCTGAGCAAGATGCTATGAATCATACTTCAACCAGTTCTGCATTGGTTCATTATTCTGAACTCTAAGACACTGCTCTACTATCTTCTGAGAGTGATCATTCTGACTCTGTGAAGAAGATGGTAGCTGAATTAATGAAAGCTGGTATTTCTGATTATGCATCACATGAATGTGATGAATATGATTGATGTGTGAAAATCTAGTTAAATTAAAATCCTTATAAATACTACGAATCGAATACCACACACAATCGGGCAGTGAACCCGTTCGTATGTAATATAGATTAAAGTAAGTAAAGGTTCGTTCCACGGAGACTACAAAGAGCTAGCGAGTTTTAAGTAATTTAGAAAGAGTTGGTTTTTAAAGACATCACGTCATCTTGATTTTAAAATAAAAGTTAGTTGATTGAAAGAGTTAGAAATCCCGAAGAATTTATCGAAAAGAAATTTTTTTTAAATCAAATAGGATGAGAAGATCATCGACTTCGACTCCATGATACACATTATTTAGGTTGCATATAATTTAAGAACCAATTCAAATATGTTGATTTTATAACCGAGAACTAAACAAAGACTCACCCCGTACCCGTCAAGTTCGTTACTTTATCCAATTCCCTTAATTAACTAGTTCCATTACTAAGACCGGTATCCCAAGACGCCTTTCATAACTTTCCTAGCCAACTAATTGTTTTGGTTATTTAGATAACAATTGTGTCTATTGATTGTACCCAACCATTAACCCGTTAACCCTTATTAACTATTATTTACTTTCTACCGTACCCGTCATAGAAACAATTGCTTCTAACCAAGCAATCAAAATAACTTCTACACAACCTAAGTTACCACGGAGATCATGCAAAAACTATCCGCAATTAAGAGTTAAATAACAAAGAATTAATAAGCTAAGATTGCGACACAACGTTAAATCAAATCAACTTGAATTCAAAAGATTTATGCAACCATTATTCAATGTATCACTTCATCTCAGTGGATGACGAATTATTTAGCTACTCATAATCAAAAACAAAGCACAAAGAGTAAAAATATAGAGAAACATACTGTACCAATGTGTAGAAAACAAGTAAACGCTAAGAAAATCGACAACCGAATGCCTTGAAGCTCACGAACAACCCTTAGACCTTGATGGACGAAAAAGCTGCTGAGAATAGCCCCAAAGAACCCTAAAATCGACTAGAGGTGATTGTGTGTCGAATGGGAGGGTTATGGTCTTGTATTTATAGAGTTTGCAAAAAGTCTTCACAAACCGAGCTACAGGTGCGACGCACCAAGCTTCAGGTGCGGCACACCTGGCCTTGTTTCCAAAAATAATCCTGCCCGATATCACAACCCTCTTCGTCGCAAAATGCCCCTAACCATTCTATTTTGAGAAAAATGATGATGGGTACAAAGCTAAGTACAAAAAGCTGAAAGCCCACATCGCAATGATGGCTCAAGAAGAATCCAACAAGAATAGATGTGCGTTCTTTTAGTTCTGATAGAGGCTGACATTTCATATGTTGAACCTGTGCGTTCAGAAAGCATTAAAATGTTTGAAATAAATTCTTCTGAACTGAACGCCAGTCAGGCAAGGCTAAAAGAACTAAAAGATGTTCAACTGGCTTTGAAAAGTTATCAATCTCTGGTTTCCAAGCTTGAATTGGAAAAGGAAGAATTAATAATTATTTTAGAAAAAGAACAAAAAATATCAAATCTTGGATGAAATCACCATTTCCTGAAGCTGCCATCAAAAATACTTTTGCAAACCAAAGAGTAGCTTATGAGTCTGGTGATCTTCATTTGGCATCCATTATTACTGATTTAGATGCCCTTCCTAAAGAAATGAGGCCTGAAATTACTTTTAAAGAAATTGGTAAACAAAAGATTGTAACTGAACAAGCCCAGGAACAACCTGAGGGAAAGTCTGAAGCACGCCAGACCAGTGCTTCAGATAAGAAAGCTAAATCCAAGAAGCCTTCCCCTCAGTCTTCATCTAAGGTTTCTAAAAACCATCAGAAGAAGAAAACTGTATCCCATGCTGAGCCTTCTACCTCAGATTCTGGTAAGGCTCAAGTGTCTAATGAAGAGTCTATTTTGTTAAGAATAGAAAATCAATTTCAAATGCTAGCGAGGCAGGTGCAAAGTTGTAATGCACGTTTGAAGAATGTTGAAAGCACTCCTGTGAATCCTAAACAAAATTCAAAACCTTTTTCAAAGAAAGTCAAACAAAACAAAGACAAATCTGAGAAGAAAAAGGTTAAAGAAATCATTAAACCAACTGTTTTCATATTATCTTAGATCATGACCGACATCCCCTTTGATCCTTCTGTTCCGCATGTACCAAAGAAATCTGAGGCTTTTAAGGGAGAGCCCAGTGGACCCATCAAGAGATGGGTTCCCAAAAGAAACTAATCTTTGTGTATGTGCAGGGTGACCGCAAAAAGAATATATGGTTTCTGAACAGTGCTGCTAGCAGAACCATGACTGGTCACCAGACCCTGCTAGAGGAATATAGGGTGCAAGAGGGGCCCTTGATAACATTTGGAAATGATGAAAATGGACAAACTGAGGAATATGGTGTAGTGAATAATGGTCAAGTTAAATTCACAAAAGTTGCATATGTGAATGGTTTGAAATATAACCTGATCAGTGTCAATCAACTTTGTGATGATGGCTTCAAGGTATTATTTGATATTTCACAAGGCACCATATTCAACAGAGACTGGAAGGTAGTGATGATTGCTCTAAGAAAGGGAAACATTTACATAGTAGACATGAATAGTGCTACTTCTGAACAATGTTTCTACACAAAGGCAGATGAGGACACCAACTGGTTATGGCACAAAAGGTTATCCCATCTCAATTTAAAAAATATAAACAAGTTGTCAAGAAAACAACTTGCAGATGGGATACCAGCAATGTTCTTCAACAAAGACAAGCCATGTTCAGGGTGTGAAATGGGAAAGAAGAAGAGATCATCCTTCAAGACCAAGCAAAATTTCAGCATCACTGAACCACTTCATATGGATCTTTTTGGTCCTGTGAATGTTCAGACAAGAGATGGGAAGAAATACACTCTGGTCGTAGTCGATGAATATTCAAGATATTGTTGGGTGATCTTCCTCAGAAACAAAAGTGAAGCTGCTGCTGAAATTATTGCTCTCATCAAACAAATTGAACTCAAGCATAAGCGAAAAGTTCGTCAGGTCAGAAGTGACAATGGCACTGAATTTAAAAATTCCACTCTGGAAACCTTCTGCACTGACACTGGCATATCTCAGAACTTCTCCTCAGCACACACAACAGAACAGAATGGTGTTGTAGAAAGAAAGAATCGTACGCTGATAGAAGCTACCAGAAGTATGTTGAATGAATCATGTCTTCCAAAATGTCTTTGGGTTGAAGCTGTTGCAACTGCTTGCTACACCCAGAATCGTTCAATTTATGTCAAAAGACAAAAGAAGACTACCTATGAAGTGCTCAGAAATAGAAAACCGAATATTGGATATTTCCATGTATTCGGATGTCCAATATACATTCTGAATGACTCTAGCAAATTGGGCAAGTTTGATGCCAAGGCTGATGAAGGTTACTTCTTAGGATATTCAACAATTCGCAAAGCCTTTAGAGTCTACAACAAAAGACTTGAAAAGGTTGATGAATCAATTCATGTTACCTTTGATGAATCAAATTCTGCAATTTTCAATAAACCAGTCTCTAAACCACCTTCAGAAAGTCCTATCAGTTTTGGTGAATCTGATCAAAATGATAAAACTGATCAATCACCTGAACGTCTTTCTGATCATCTCAATTCAGAACCAATTAATAATCAGCAAAGTAACACTCCATTTTATCCTTCAGTCACCTTCAAACTACCTTTTGAATTGACTATTGGATCAGATGTGCGTGCTACTCCTCATATATCAATCTCCCGTGATATGCCTTAGAATGAAGAATTTCATGATGCAAATCGTGATTTACAAGACGATGAAGATGATGAAACTGAAATAGTTTATTCTGAACCATCTCCTGAAGTAAGCCAGAGGAGTTCTTGCACTGATATCATTGTTCATCCTGGTCATTACTCTAAATGGACACGATCACATCCAATTGATCAAGTTATTGGCGATCCAAGTAGAGGGGTTCAGACCAGAAGAGCCACAAGCGATCAATGCTTATATGTCAGCTTCTTATCACTGATAGAACCGAAGAAGAATGACGAGGCTATGAAAGATCCAAGTTGGGTTGAAGCCATGCAAGAAGAGCTTAATCAATTTGAAAGGAACAATGTTTGGGAGCTTGTTCCATGTCCCAGCAATCTGAAGAAAGAACTAATTGGGACAAGATGGGTCTTTCGTAACAAGGTAGATGAAGATGGCCATATAATCAGAAACAAGGCAAGACTTGTTGCAAAGGGTTATGCACAAGAAGAAGGAGTTGATTTTGATGAGACTTTTGCACCAATGGCTAGACTTGAAGCTATCAGAGTTTTCTTAGCATTTGCAGCTCATCATGAGTTCAAAGTCTACCAGATGGATGTTTAAAGTGCCTTCCTGAATGGGGAATTGGAAGAAGTCGTGTATGTTTATCAACCACCAGGATTCAAAAGTAAAGAAAAACCTCACTGGGTGTATAGACTGAACAAAGCTTTGTATGGTCTAAGACAAGCACCTAGAGCTTGGTATGATACTCTTACTAAACATCTTCTGAAAAATGGTTTTATTAGAGGTACCATAGATAACACTTTATTCATCTTACATGATAAAGGTGATATCTTGCTTGTACAAATTTATGTAGATGATATTGTGTTTGGGTCTACAAATGATAAAATGTGTGATAAGTTTTCTAAAATCATGTCCTCTAAGTATGAAATGAGTATGATGGGTGAACTGACATACTTTCTGGGTCTTCAAGTGAGACAAACCAGAGATGGTATTTTTATAAATCAAGAAAAGTATGTCAGAGATCTTTTAAAGAAATATAAATTTGATTCAGTTTCATCTAAAGACACTCCTATTTCAGCACCACTTTCAATTGACTCAGATCCAAATGGAAAACAAGTGGATCCCACACTTTATCGTGGTATGGTGGGATCCCTCATGTACTTAACCGCAAGTAGACCTGACATAATGTTTACAAGATGCCTTTGTGCAAGATTTCAGTATGATCCCAGAGATTCACACCTAAAAGTTGTAAATAGGATTTTTCGATACCTGAAAGGTTTCCCCAGACTTGGTCTTTGGTATCCCAAAGGCTCAAGTCTAGATCTAATGGGTTATTCAGACTCTGACCATGCAGGTTGTAAGATAGATAGGAAAAGTACCACAGGTGGTTGTCATTTCCTTGGTGGCAAATTGGTTAGTTGGACAAGTAAGAAACAGACTGCAGTATCACTATCCACTGCAGAGGCAGAATACATTTCTGCAGCCAGTTGCTGTGCTCAGATTTTGTGGATGAAAAACCAACTAACTGATTATGGTGTTACTTATACAAAGACTCCAATCTTTTGTGATAACACAAGTGCCATTGCAATCTCTCACAATCCTGTCATGCACTGTAATACCAAGCACATTGATCTCATGTATCATTTCATCAGAGACCATATTATTAATGGTGATATTGAGTTACATTTTATTCCCACTGACAAACAACTAGCTGATGTTTTTACAAAACCCTTGGATGTTAAAACTTTTAGACATCTCATCAGCGAGTTAGGAATGCTAAATCCTGTGTAGCATCTCAAGGGGAATTGACAAAAATATTTTTACAAATAAAGGAAATTTTTCTCTGAGGGGGAATTTTTGCCTCAGAAATTATTTTGTCTGAAATAGCTCAGAATATGAGAAGACTTCAGAACTTTAGAAAATGTGAAGGTTCAGATTGCACTTCCTTAACCTCTCTCAGAATTTAAATATATTAAATCTGAAGTCCTTTAAAACCTTTTATTATATAAGTGGATACCTGGTTGGCAAGTGGACACGTGATTTCTACTGTACAAAGATACCTTTTTGCTGACGTGTCATACCACTTGCGCCGTAAAGAAAAATGATCATTGCTTTTGCATTAAAAACGGTTAAATACTTTTCGAAAAAGTGGGGTCATGGCCGTTATTGCATTAAATGCGGACGTATACCCAAAATTATTTTCGGATTTCAAACCCGATCAAAATTACTTTTCAATAAAATATTACTTAAATTTATTAGGTTTGAAATTCAAAATCTTTTTATTTTTATTTTCATGGAAATCCTTTCGTATTCTCTTGAAAATATAAATACCTTTTTCCTAAAATCATTCCATCATTTATTTCATTTTTTATTCACTCCCCAATCATCATTCTCTTTCTATCACAATTCTCTCAAAATTCCTTCATTCAATTTACATTCTCAAACCCTAAATGCATTTCACTTTCTTTTTCATTCACAATCTTCAAATGGCTAAACAATCAAAGGAACCCAAATCTCTAATAGCATTTGAATTCTCTCCTCCTAAACCGGCGGTGAAGGCAAGTTCATCATGGCTGGAAAACTTTGAACCTAAAACCATCAGGTTCAATATGAACAATTTCAAGGCGGCTCTAAATGCCAAATCCAAAACTCTCATGAGCAGAATAAACGGATTTCTTGAGTCATGCCCTTTACATTATGCCTTGATTGCAGATCCCAAAAATCTATATCATAGGTATCTATTAGAATTCTGGTACACTGCGGAGATCAGTAAAGATGAAAAATCTATCTCCTTCACTCTTAAGAATGGAACTAAGAAGTGCAGTATCACTTTGGATGGGTTCAGAGAGGCTCTACATCTGAACTACTTGCCTCCATCCTCTGCATATATGAAGAGAAAGAAAGGAACAAATTTCAGGGAAGTTTTGTTAAACATGGGCCATGACCAAATGCTTGATGGTGATGGAAATTTGAAAACCTATTGACACATTTTTCTGTCTGGCTTTAAAAACTGTTGGAGGCATTTCTGGACTCAAATTGTTGAGTGCCTTGGTGGGAACCATGGTGGTTTGGATCAGATCTCTTTGATCCAAATTGAGATGGGATATTATCTGTGGCATGGAATGGATGTTGATTATGCCGAAATGCTGTTTTCTCAGTTGGTGTCAAAGTTGAAAGGAAAAAGAAGTGTGCATATTGCGTTCTCAAGGTTCCTAAGTATCTGCTTTATGAATATTCTTGGAGACGCATATGCTGATGATCTTCAGGAGAGCTCTGCAACTGAAATCTGCAAAGATCTCTCCAGACTCTCCACATCTGAGGAGGAACCTGAGCTATCTCCTGCAATGCTTTAGGTAATTGGTAAAAATAAAGCTGACACAACACGTTTTAAGTCGTTTTCCCATATCATTTCTAAGTCGTTTTAAGCTTAATTATGTGTAAATTATATGTATATTCGATGCTTTGATGGTATTGTTAGTGATTTCAGGCTTAGAGCGTACCTTGGCTAGAAATAGCATTTGGAAGGATAAAAGATGCATATGGATGATTCTTGGACGAGCACGAGTGAAGACGAGTTGAAAAATACAAGTTTCGTAAAATCTGGGATCTTGTGCGATGCACACAAGAGGCATGCGGCGCACAGAAAGTCTTGATTTTGGACAGGGAATTTGGCGATTGTTCATATGCGGCGCACAAAAGGGTTATGCGGCGCATAACGGGCTAAGGAAAGTCTGAAACTTGGAAACTTTTGGTTTTGTGCGGCACATGGAGAGTTTGTGTGGCGCATAAACTAGGTCGGCTGAAGGGTTTTTGATTTTTCACTATAAATACAAGACCATAACCCTCCCATTCGATACACAATCACTTCTAGTCGACTTTAGGGTTCTTTGGGGGTATTCTCAGCATCTTTTTCGTCCATCAAGGTCTAAGGGTTGTTCGTGATCTTCAAGGCATTCGGTTGTCGATTTTCTTAGCGTTTACTTGTTTTCTACACATTGGTACAATATGTTCTTCTATATTTTTACTCTTTGTTCTTTGTTTTTGATTATGAGTAGCTAAATAATTCGTCATCCACTGAGATGAAGTGATGCATTGAATAATGGTTGCATAAATCTTTTGAATTCAAGTTGATTTGATTTAACATTGTGTCGTAATCTTAGCTTATTAATTCTTTGTTATTTAACTTTCAATTGCGGATAGTTTTTGCATAACTTCGGTGGTAACTAGGTTGTGTACAAGTTATTTTGATTGCTTGGTTAGAAGCAATTGTTTCTATGACGGGTACAGTAGGAAGTAATTGATAGTTAATAAGGGTTAACGGGTTAATGGTTGGGTACAATCAATAGACACAATTGTTATCTAAATAACCAAAACAATTAATTGTCTAGGAAAGTTATGAAAGGCGTCTTGGGGTACCGGTCTTAGTAATGGAACTAGTTAATTAAGGGAATTTAATAAAGTAACGAACTTGACGGGTACGGGGTGAGTCTTTGTTAGTTCTCAGTTATAAAATCAACATATTTGAATTGGTACTTTAAATATATGCAACCTTAATAATGTGTATCATGGAGTCGAAGTGGATGATCTTCTCATCTTATTTGATTAAAAACAAATCTCTTTTCAATAAATTGTACGGAATTTTTAACTCTTTCAATCTAACTAACTTTCAAATTAAAATCAATATGACGTGGTGTCTTTAAAAACCAAACTCTTTCTAAATTACTTAAAACTCGCTAACTCTTATTAGTCTCCGTAGAACGAACCTTTACTTACTTCAATCTATATTACATACGAACGGGTCCACTGCCCGATTGTGTGTGGTAAACGATTCGGAGTATTTATAGGAATTTAATTTAACTAGATTTTCACACATAAAGTTTTTGGCGCCGCTGCCAGGGACTAATTTAAGAGTTTTTAGTTTGATATTTCGTAGTTGATCCTTTCTTGTACTCTAGTGCAAGAAAGTCACTTGCTTTCTTAGGTTACTTTTCAATTTTTAGTTTAAATTTTCTGTTTTGTTTATTTTGTGTAACTTGGTGCGTTTTACGGTTTTCTTTGTTTGTGTTTTCAGGTTTTGTTTCTTAGTTAATGACCACAAGGGCTACCGGTATTCCACTAGTAAACCCTCAATCAAATCCGGGAAAGACGAAGAGAAGAGGAAGGAAACCATCTAAAACCGTTAACCCTTCATCTAGCAAAATAGATACCTTAAACTTAAACGTTGCAGCCGAAAGTTCCACACCACCGGAAAATAAACCTCAAACTCCACCAAAGACTTCACCGAAGAATTCACCAAACTCCACACCAAACTCCACTCCACCCTCTACACCTCCTACTACACCAAGAAACATGGCCGAAGACATGGTTCACCCTTTTGATAGGACTATTGGGGAGAGTACTCAAGTCATTGCACCTAATAGGGGATCGGTTATTCGTCCTCCAACCACCGCTCCAAATTTCAATGTTAAAGGTAATCACTTGTCTCGGGTTGAAGAGAATCAATTCGATGGGGTTGTTAAGTGGGATCCTTATGATCATGTGGAGAAGTTTGAAAAAGTTTGTCGATTGTTCAAATATGGGGAGACTCAAATGCCACTTGTTAAGCTCGAATTGTTTCCGTTGTCTCTCACGGGAGAGGCGGCGAATTGGTATAAGAATCTCGATGACAACATATTTGAAACATGGGAAGAGTTGAGGGAAGGATTCATTGAGCGGTTCTTTCCGGCTCAATTGGTTGAAACAATGAAGTTGGAGATTCGGGCTTTTAAGCAAACTAGTGATGAGGATTTGGTTGATGCTTGGAAGAGATTTAAGGAGTTGATGAGAATTTATCCGGCGCATGGTATTCGATTGAATGAGCACATTCGTATTTTCTTCCGGGGTTTAGATAGTCGTACTCAAAGGGAATTGGATTGGGCTTGTGGAGGTAACATTAACAATGTCACTTACAATGAAGCCTATAAGATTATGGAAGATATGGTTCGTACTAGTGTAATTCGAGAAGCGGGTAGGACTAAACCGGATCTTGTGAAAACGGGAAGGAGAAGTGTGGCTCGAGTTGATAGTGGTAATGAAGTGGTGGCTGAAATTAAGGCATTGGCAAGTCACATGGATAAGCAATTCGCAAGCATCGAGATGGTAGATTTGGGTTGATTGAGAAAGATTTGAAGACGGCGGTTGCAGGTTGTGATATTTGTGGTGATAGGTATTACACGGAGGATTGTGATAAGGCACCACGGAACGAAGAAGTTGATTACGTTGAAAGTCAATATCAACCACCGTTTGCAAATCGAGGACTATTTCAAAGGAATGGAGCTTATCAAAACCGGTACCAAGGTAATTCTAATTCTAACTTTAATTCTAATGGTGCAAGAAATTATAGGTCCACATTGGGAGCTTCATGGCAAGGAAGAAATCAAGGAGGTCCTTCGGTTCAACTGGTAGAGGTTGTTGATCCTAATGCCGAGCTTAGGGATCTTATGAAGAAGTTCATGGTTGATCAAGACAAGAAGAATGAAAACTACCGAACTGACATCACCGCTTTGAATGATAAGTTGAATCAAAATATCAAAAGTCAACAAGCGGCGATCAAGGATTTAGGAGTAAGGCTTGATAGAATGGGTAATTCTAATCGTTAACAAGGTTCATTACCAAGTAATACCCAACAAAATCCTAAGCCTTCCGGTTCGAATGATGGAGGTAATAAGTATCAACACCCGAATGTTAGGAATGAGCATGTAAATGCCATTACTACTCGGTCGGGAAAGGTAGTTAATTCTCCTATTTCTCCTCCTATTTCTAGTGCTACTAATGTTCCTACGCAGGTTGATAGTGAGGATGAAGAAGAAGATGAACAAGTTGATGAAGAGATTGTAATGGAGCCGAACCAAGCCGTGAAATCACCGGCCGTTCCATCTACATCTACTACTCCGGTTGCTACACCGGTAGCTAAACCAACGATTGATGAGCCTCAAGTCAAGCCATACAAGCCGAAGATTCCTTTCCCCCAAAGATTGAGGAAGGAGAAGCTCAAGGAGCAATACCATAAGTTTGTAGACATGATTAAATCGGTATATATTAATGTGTCTTTGGTTGATTTGCTTTCAGGGATGCCGAATTATGCTAAGTTCATCAAGGATCTTGTAACGGATAAGAGGAAGCTAGAGGAAGCTAAGGCTACTTTCCTCAATGCGGAGTGTTCGGCGATTGTTCAAAACCAAATTCCTCCCAAGCTTGAAGATCCAGGGAGTTTTCTCATTACTTGTTCTCTAGATGATAAGCTTAATTGTGATGCTTTGGCCGACATTGGTGCAAGCATTAATTTGATGCCTTTTTCAGTTTATAGGCGATTGTCTTTAGCGGCTCTTAAACCAACTCGGAAAATTTGTGTGTAAAAGTAGGCCATATTGTCTTTTTGGCTGATTTTGTTATTCTTGAGATGGAAGAGGATGCTAAGGTTCCTCTTATTTTAGGCCGACCTTTCTTGTATACGGCCGATGCCATCATTCGTGTTAAGGATAAGATTATCTCATTAGGCATAGGAAATGATAGAATTTCGTTTTCAATTGATAAAGCTTTGCAACATCCTTATTCTACCAATGATTCTTGTTTCAGAATTGATGTAATTGAAGAAGACGAAGTTTTGGAAATGGAATTAATGAGTTTCTTGGACACAGATGAGGGAGAAGCTTTGCTTGCTTGTAGTAAAGAGGAACAAGAGATGGTTGCGGACATGGTAAGAGAGATTATGGAGGTAAGCGCGGATGAATCAATGCCGGAAGATGAGACTTTTGAGGAAATTGAAAGGGATGGTTTGAAGATTGAAACTTCGGTAGACAATCCACCAACCGATTTGGAGCTCAAGCCACTTCCCGAGCACTTGGAATATGCATTCCTTGAAGGTAAGTCGCTTCTTCCTGTTATCATATCATCATCACTTTCGGATGATGAGAAAGGTAAGTTAATGACTGTGTTGAAGGCTCATAAAAGAGCCTTTGCTTGGCGTACAACTGACATACTCGGAATTAGCCTCGAATTTTGTAAACATAAGATTAATTTGCATGAAAATTTCAAACCAAGTGTTTAAAGAGAAAGGAGGCTAAATCCGAATATGAAAGATGTCGTTAATAAAGAGATAATTAAGCTTTTGGATGCTGGTATTATTTATCCTATCTCTGACAGTCCATGGGTAAGTCCGGTCCATTGTGTACC
Source organism: Erigeron canadensis (assembly GCF_010389155.1). Taxonomy (NCBI): domain Eukaryota; kingdom Viridiplantae; phylum Streptophyta; class Magnoliopsida; order Asterales; family Asteraceae; genus Erigeron; species Erigeron canadensis. Next base: position 20,199,954 of record NC_057765.1, read on the forward strand.
AAAGAAGGGGGAATGACCGTTGTCACTAATGAGAATAATGAACTTGTACCAACTAGAACGGTTACCGGGTGGCGTGTGTGTATTGATTATAGGAAGTTAAATGATGCAACCTGTAAAGACCATTTTCCTTTACCCTTCATTGACCAAATGCTCGAACGGTTAGCCGGAAACGAGTATTTTTGCTTTCTTGATGGTTTCTCCGGGTATTTTCAAATACCCATTGACACCAACGATCAAGAAAAGACGACCTTTACATGTCCTTTTGGCACATATGCTTATCGTAGGATGCCATTTGGATTGTGTAATGCTCCCGCCACCTTCCAAAGGTGTATGATCGCGATATTCCAAGACATGTTAGAAACATCTATGGAGGTATTCATGGATGACTTCTAGGATAAGATGCTTGGATAAGATGCTTGAGCGATGTGAGTGGGCACACTTTGTTCTTAATTGGGAAAAATGTCATTTTATGGTTAAAGAAGGCATAGTGTTGGGTCATAAGGTGTCTAGTTTGGGGATTGAGGTAGATAAGGCTAAAATTGATGTTATTGCTAAATTACCTCCACCAACTAATGTTAAAGGTGTTAGAAGTTTCTTAGGTCATGCCGGGTTCTACCGTAGGTTTATTAAAGATTTTTTAAGATAACCCGACCTATGACTCGTTTGCTTGAGAAAGATGTGCCTTTTGAATTTAATTCGGATTATTTGAAGGCATTTGTTTTGTTGAAAGATTGTTTGACTCACTCACCCATTATGGTTTCTCCCGATTGGTCTCAACCTTTTGAACTAATGTGTGATGCGAGTGATTTTGCAGTTGGAGCAGTTTTAGGGCAAAGAGAAGGTAATCATTTTCGTCCTATATACTTTGCTAGCAAGACTCTAAATAGTGCTCAACAAAATTACACTACTACTGAAAAAGAGTTACTTGCGGTTGTGTATGCATTTGATAAGTTTAGGTCGTATTTGGTTCTTAGTAAGACCATTGTTTTTACCGATCATTCGGCCCTTAAGTACTTGTTTGCTAAACAAGATGCTAAACCTCGTCTCATACGTTGGGTCTTGCTTTTGCAAGAGTTTGATATTGAGATAAAGGATAAGAAAGGGGCTGAAAATTTGGCGACCGATCATTTGAGTAGGTTAGAGAATCCTCACTGTGAGGAACCTAAGGGGGATGATATTGATGATGCATTCCCGGATGAGTCTTTAATGAGTATTGAATCTAACGTTCCATGGTATGCAGATTTTGCTAACTATCTTGTTGCAGGGGTACTTCCAGAAGGATGGACAAATCAACAAAGGAAAAAGTTCTTTTCTGATGTTAAGCATTATTATTGGGAAGAACCCTATTTGTTTCGTGTTTGTGCAGATGGAATGATTAGAAGATGTGTTGCGGGTGGAGAAACTCGTTTGATTTTGGATGGATGTCACCAAGGGCCAACCGGTGGTCATTATGGACCAACCGTTACTAGTAAGAAAGTTTTTGATGCAGGTTTTTATTGGCCAACAATTTTCAAGGAAGCTCAAACTTTGGTGGATACTTGTGATGCGTGTCAACGTCAAGGGAACATCACAAAGAAAGATGAAATGCCTCAAAACTTTATCCAGGTTTGCGAAGTTTTTGATGTTTGGGGTATTGATTTTATGGGACCCTTTCCGCCTTCAAATAAGTGTCTTTACATTTTAGTGGCGGTTGATTATGTGTCTAAATGGGCCGAGGTTAAGGCCTTGCCAACAAATGATGCAAGGGTAGTAATAGATTTCTTGAAACAATTGTTTTGTCGTTTTGGTTGTCCTAAGGCCTTAATAAGTGATCGTGGAACTCATTTTGCGAATCACCAACTTGCTAAGGTGTTGGAGAGATATGGTGTTCATCATCGTTTCTCTACTTCTTATCACCCGCAAACAAGTGGCGAAGTAGAGAATACAAATAGGGCATTAAAACGAATTTTAGAGAAAACCATAGGTGATAATCCTAAGAATTGGTCCAAGAAACTAGATGATGCATTGTGGGCTTTTAGGACCGCATTCAAAACTCAACTTGGGACTACACCTTATCGGTTATTGTATGGGAAAACATGTCATTTACCTTTAGAAATAGAGCATAAGGCTTATTGGGCTCTTAGGAATTGTAATATGGATTTAATTGAAAGTGGTGAACTAAGAATGTTACAATTGCATGAGTTAGATGAGTTGAGATTGCATGCTTATGAAAATTCAAAGCTCTATAAAGAAAGAACAAAGGTTTGGCATGATCGTAGGTTAAGGAGGAAAGATTTTAAGGTAGGTGATAAAGTATTGTTATTTATTTCAAAGTTTAAATTGAAACAACCTAAATTGACTTCAAGATGGATGGGACCCTATGTCATTAAACATGTTTATCCTTCGGGGTATGTGGAATTGTATAAGGGAAATGGGGAAACGTTTATTGTCAATGGTCATAGGTTGAAGATTTTTAATGAAGAAGAGTGTGTTGAGAAAGTTGAGGTGGATCAACTTTCGTTTTATGAAATTGACAAATGATTGGGAAGGTGAGTCTAGCTAATGACTCCTTAATAAATTAAGCGCTTCTCGGGAGGCAACCCGTGTATTTTTAATTTTAGTTTTTTTTCATTTTTCGTTCCTTATATCAAAAAACTCAAAAACATTTGAAAAATCGAAAAAACCAAAAAGATTTTTGTTTTGTTAGTTTAGTTTTGTTTATTTTTCGTTTTTATAGCTTTTTTTTTAGATGTGCAGGTACCAAAGCGTCGACAAGTGTTACGGTAAGTCAAAACGAGCCAAGGTAAGTTTTTAGTTTTGGAAAAAGGTACTGTGCGCCGCATGGTTAGGTTGTGCGCCGCACAGATTGTGCCCAAAAGTCACAGAAAATTTTGAAAAAGTTGGTGTGTGCCGCATATATCCTTCATGCGCCGCATATCGGGCAAAATTTTGCAAAGAATTCTGAAAAACTCACTTTGTGCGCCACATGAGCCCTCCTGTGCGCCGCACAGGTGGGTTGACTAGCTTTGACCAGAATGTTTTGTTTAAAATTTGAAAATAGATTGTGTTTGGATAGATGGGGGCCCATGAAAATCTTAGTTTTTCTTTTGTTTGGGTCCTGGAACGGTTGAACACACACACAAACAACACATTCAAAACTGTTAAGTATTTTTGTTTTCTCTCAAAAACAAAACCAACCACCATACCTTTAATTCGAAATTTCTTCTTGTTTCTCTTGTTTATTCATTATGGTTCGCACATCCAGGGTATGTATCTCTTCCTCTATCTATTTCTAATTGATTCTTACATTGTGGAATAAGTTGGGTCCGAAAATTTTCAAGATTTTTCTAATTAATTTCAATTGAAACAAAATTGTTTGATTCTTTGTTATGGGTTATGTTTAAATGATGAATGTAACTGGTTTTAACAAGTAATTTGTGTTTAATTTGGAATTTTCAGATCTAGGGTTCATATGAAATTTGAAAAAGTTTGGGGCTTTTGATTGTCGTTGATTGGGAATGGTTAGAATATGCTTTAATTGCTTGTAATTTGTTTCAATTTGATGTAATCACCTGATTTAGATTCGAACTTGGAATTAGGATTCTTGATTGTGAATTAAGTTTGGGGGTAATAGATGTATGATGATGTTTAAGGTTTGGGTATGCTTAATTTGTCAATAATTTGTGAAAAACATCTTTGTTTTAATTGTTTTGAGGTAAAATTAGTTTGAAAAGGTTGAGTTGACTTTTGTTGACCTGTCATATTCTTGAAGATGATTGAATAGTGTTTGAATTTAGGTGGGAAGTGATTTGAGTGGATAAAAATGCAGAAATTTTCTGGAAAAAGGTTTTGTGCGCCACACAGATCACTTGTGCGCCGCATATCGGGGTTCAATTAGTCCAGAAATTGCTTAAATTTGGTTCTGTGCGCCGCACAGATTGTCTTTTGCTGAAATTTTCGATTTTTCGTAATTGATTTGGTTTGCTTATGATATGTTTGAAGTTCTACTATGATTATATGAATGTTTTGTGTGTTTTTGCAGAGAGGAAAGGCAGTAGCTTCTTCATCAAGTGCTCCGGCATTTGTTCCGGGTATTATTGAAGGAAACGATTATACAAACCCGGAACCTAGCGACCCGTTCACCTATAGAGACATGCCTTTGGATTCTAGGGCAGAAAACCTTCCTGCCGATACTCATATTTGGTTGACATTCCCAGGGTCGGAAGGGAGAGAAAGAATTCATTTTCTGAATAAGTTCCAAGAAATTCGTTATCATGGAGTGATGCAACCCAAGATTCTTAATTGGAGGGACTTTGAAACTTTGGGGATTGCTACTGAGCTGAGACAAATGATGCAAACCAAGTTTAGGAACTCAAATGGTCAAATCAAAACATATCGGATGTGGGAGGAAGCTTTTGATTGTGATTATTCGCCGGTTAGGGAGTGGTGCTTGGAATTTTTGAGCACAATTCGGGTTGACACTAGGTTGAATGGGGATGAGTTTTATACCAAGAAGGTGATCCATTTTAGGGCTGGTGGGATACAGAGGCATTGTTCTGTGCCCGAGTTTGCTTATTTGACAGGGATGTTAGGAGATAGAACTTTGGGTGATATTAATGGTTATGATTTTTTGCTTAATGGAGTTTTTGATAAAGGAAATTCTGGTTTTCATGATGATCAAGATGTGAATGGTTAGTGGAGAGAGATTGGGGGGTCGGGAGATGTTAAGTCATCTTCCAGTCGGCATACGGAGATTGAGGATCCATTGATGCGTGTTGTGCATAAGTTGATCACGCATTGTTTTCTGCAGAGGGGTGACCATGCTGATAAGGTCACACCTCAAGATGTTTGGTTGATGAGATTGTTTAAGGAGGGAGGAGATTCTAGGTATGCTTGTGCTCCATATGTTTTGGCTCGATATATGGCGACCCATCGAGATCCCGAGCTTTTCTGCGGGAATTATATTGCTTTTATTTTTGGACAGTTGAATGTGGATGGGATGCGGCCGAGTAGGGGGCTTAATAGGATACCTTGTTTGTCCTTTGGCTTGGATGATTTGAAGAGGGCTGGTTTGGTTGTCACGGTTAATAACCGTGATACTTTCATTGGTAATATTCAGGGGGAACAATGACCGGACCAGAGGAGGCGTAGGGAGGATGGTACTAGTGAGCCTAGGTTCACGGGTGGTGCTTCTTCTTCCTCATCTACTTTTGACTTCTCTTCTCTGTAGGGGGCTGTTTTTGGTCTTCAAGGGTCTACGGACATGTTGCTCGATGTGGGAGAGGCAGTATGAGCAGTTTCACCAGCAGCAGTACGGCCAAGTTGATGAAGATGAGCGCCCGGAGATTCCTACTTTTACCCTCATGAGATAGTGCCTCCCAGCCAAGGTACCTTTGATTATCTCTTTCCTTCACAGGGTTATCAGCAGGACACATACTCGTACAGACCTCCCGAGTTTGATGCAGCTACCCATACTTCGGGTTATGGGATGTATACCGGTGCTCCTAGATATGGAGGCGATTTCTTTAGTTACTCCACACCGGGTGGAGGTGAGACTAGAGGACACACGGGTATGGGTACTCCCCATGTTGCTCCGGGAGATGATTGGTTTGCTGTTGAACGTAACCCTGACGGTGCTGACAGTGTTCCTTCTGTGTTCCCCGACCCTTGATTTTATGGATGTTATGGTGTTTGGATGGCAGTGCCGGATTCCGTGGGCATTGAGTCATCATGATTTTATTGGTTTACTTTGGTTGATGGTATTGAAACATTGCACATTTGATGTTCGATTTGGTTGTAATGCCCTTGGTTGGCAATCATACATTTTTACTTTTCCGTATTTAGGTTAGTTTATTTGGTATATACGGTAAACGCTAAGTATGGAGGGGTTGGATGGTTATTTCGTTTAGATAATATTCTAATGCTTCTTTTGTTGAGTTTGTTTTTAGTTGTGTTTTTATGCTTTTGGAGAGGAGTTATTCATATGCATATGCTGGCAGTAAGTTCAGCGCCCATTCATTGTGACGAATCTACCTAGCATTCCAACATTTACCAACATCTGGAAAGTTTTCGTATTTCTTTTCTTTTGTTTTTATTTTATTTTTCCTATTTCCCATAGTTTTTATTAGTTCATTGTACAATGAGGACATGGTACAACTTAAGTATGGGGGGGTAGGTAAATAGGAAAAAGCCGGGTGAAATTGAGACTCTTTTTGATAAGATTGAGTAGAATTTAAACTTTTGCTTGCTTGTCCTTGTAGTTTAATTACTTTTGTTACATAGGTTTAATCATATTTAGTAAGTAATTGAACTATAATTCCTTTGGTAAAATTTTTAAATTGTGAAATGTGTTTTGAATGATCATTAAGGCAAATCCATTTGGGATTGATTACATGACTAGCACGCTCTACCACAAAACACCCAAATTTGAGAGCTCTTGATTCATTTAGAGATTTGATAGGTGTTACGTTTTGGTTTAGTTGCCTTGTAAATTTGTCCCTCTCATAGGCTTTTGGATTTATCCGGAAGTAAAAGTCTCTTTTAGAGCTTTGAACTATGATGTGCAAGTTTGAGGTTAATTTATTCCATTTCCGTTTTTCTTTCTTTGATATGAGTGTGCCGGTGATTGCATTGATTCTAGAACTTGTCTTAGTTGATCGTCCCGTAGTTTTCTATATGATACAGAGGTAAATTTAGGATTAAACCCGTTTTCTTTGTTATTCACCTTTTGTTTATGTTCATCATTGTTTAATCATGTTAGTATGCATGTGTTTTAGTAGCTAATCACATTGGTTAGTGAATTTCCCTTGTTAAACCTTTGTTGCACTCATTTTTAGTGCAAGATACATTTAGAAAACATGTTGAGCCTAACCTTTCGGTTGTTTTAAATCCACTTAAATATGTAACCTATTCTCGCCATACCGATAGTCGAAATCCTCGATCGATCATTAGTTGCCTATGCTAGTTGGATGGTTTGGGGTTGTCTTGATTGTGTCGGGTAGGTGTATTCTCTATTGAGGGTAGATTGATGTCGTCATAATCATTGATTAAGTCTAGATTATTCGGATTAGCATGATTGTTATGATTTGTCAAATTTCAAAATTGTAAAAAGGGGATACCAATTAGATAGGGTAAAAGTAGTTCATTAAAAAGAAAAGAGAATGAAAAGAATGAAAAACAGAAAAAATAAAAGAAAAAGAAGAACTTGGACTGTCAATTGGTATTTCTCTAATTTTTGGCAAATAAATATAGAGTTGGTACATATGTTTAAACCAACAAAGTGTTCTTGGATTGATTATAGTCTTCATATGAAATTGGCATGTTCGTTTAAGCCAAAATTTGGTAAGATTTGGTGGTTAAAAGTCGTTTAAAAGTAATACATCACAATGGTGTCGGTATTAATCGTTCTATTAAGGGAGTAGAGTCGGGAGAATGTCTTTTGGGCTTTGGATAGATGGCAACTAGTGATATGGGTTGTGTTGGACTAGACTATATGTTAAACTTTGTGTTATTTCTTTTTAACACCAATTATATCCCTAAATTTCCATACACATTGTTAATTACCCTTGTAAGCCTTCAGATTTGTATGTTACAACCGTTTAATTACCTCTTTTGATAGACGTTATATGGTGCCTAGCGCCATGGCGACATAGGGACGATTCTATTACAAGCCTATGGTTAAAATATATGCATCACGACTAGGCTTCGAGTGATTGATACAATATTTCAACCCAATAGTTTGATTAGTTGGAGAAAGTTAGTTGAGATGTTCTTCTTTCATTTGATTAAAGTGCTTAGTCGTGCTTTCTAGGCTTATGGATCATTCAAGTATTGTCAAACATTTCAAATTTTCATTTAAGATTAAAACTGCTTAACTATTCTTATGGTTTTGCTTCTTTTTGGAATAATGTCATGTTTTTCAATTGAGAACCAAGGGAATGAATGTTTTGAAATCTGAATTTGCTTGAGGACAAGCAAGACTTAAGTATGGAGGGATTTGATATGTCCATTTATATGCATATTCCCATATCGTTTCTAAGTCGTTTTAAGCTTAATTATGTGTAAATTATATGTATATTCGATGCTTTGATGGTATTGTTAGTGATTTCAGGCTTAGAACAGGTACCTTGGCTAGAAATAGCTTAATTATGTGTAAATTATATGTATATTCGATGATTTGATTTAACGTTGTGTCGTAATCTTAGCTTATTAATTCTTTGTTATTTAACTTTCAATTGCGGATAGTTTTTGCATAACTTCAGTGGTAACTAGGTTGTGTACAAGTTATTTTGATTGCTTGGTTAGAAGCAATTGTTTCTATGACGGGTACGGTAGGAAGTAATTGATAGTTAATAAGGGTTAACGGGTTAATGGTTGGGTACAATCAATAGACACAATTGTTATCTAAATAACCAAAACAATTAATTGTCTAGGAAAGTTATGAAAGGCGTCTTGGGGTACCGGTCTTAGTAATGGAACTAGTTAATTAAGGGAATTTAATAAAGTAACGAACTTGACGGGTACGGGGTGAGTCTTTGTTAGTTCTCGGTTATAAAATCAACATATTTGAATTGGTACTTTAAATATATGCAACCTAAATAATGTGTATCATAGAGTCGAAGTGGATGATCTTCTCATCCTATTTGATTAAAAACAAATATCTTTTCGATAAATTCTACGGAATTTCTAACTCTTTCAATCTAACTAACTTTGAAATTAAAATCAATATGACGTGGTGTCTTTAAAAACCAAACTCTTTCTAAATTACTTAAAACTCGCTAACTTTTATTAGTATCCGTGGAACGAACCTTTACTTACTTCAATCTATATTACATACGAACGGGTCCACTGCCCGATTGTGTGTGGTAAACGATTCGGAGTATTTATAGGAATTTAATTTAACTAGATTTTCACACATCAGTCACAAAAGAATGTGAGACCCACCAGTGCATCTAGTGGCAAAATGTTGAACTTGTTTAAATCCAAATCAAGTTCTTCCACCCCGCCACCTACATCTTCCAATGACCAACCTGAGGATCTCCCAAAAGACTCCTCAGGATCACCAAAGGGTTTATTAAAACTGCGTAAATTTAAGCTATCCTCACAACCCAAGGATATTAGTACCCAAGCTTAGCCTTCTGTATCTTCCCAACAAGATCTAGGAGAAGGTCAAAAGGGAAACCTATAAGCAACCATCTCCAAAACTTCTTTAGGAGGAGATGGTGAAGAAAATATAAGTGTGTCAGCCCAACACACATTAGAAGTTGAGTCTGCACGAGCACCCCCTGAAACTTCACAAATCTTACACTCTCTCTGTGCACAAACTGTTGATGTTTCTCAGGTGATACCCAGGGAAACTGAAGTTTCAACCTCTACGGCCAATGAAGAGATTCTTGGAGACAGAACAAGAATTACTAAGGCAACTCCTGTATCGACTGTTGCAGGCCAAGATGCTTCGGTGGAGCCTATTCTGACTGGTGACGATGCAACTGCTGCTGCAGATGTTGAACCAAGTGCTGGTTCAGATGCCAGTCATCTGGACCAGGGCATATCTGATCAGATAGCAGCTTCGGCTAATATCTGGGAAGAAGATGAGCCAACTCAGGAGAATGATTTTCTTGCTGACTTTGAGTTCGATGAGGATTTATAGGAGGATAATCATTCGGATTCTTAGCCAACCTTCAACCTCTTGAACGCCCCAATGCCTCCTCCCCCAAATAACCAAGAAATGTTACAACTTCAGCAAGATGATCTTCCATATCAACCTCCTCAAATTTCACACCAACACCCCTACTTTCTACTAAATATAACTCCTGCATATGTTACATCTCCCAGATTCACACACAACACTTACATCTTCCACCACAAATTCATGATGTACCACCAAGAAGAAATTATGATGCACCAGAAGAACAAGAAAAGGAACTAGATTCTGAGACTGAATCTGAGGGTCCTTCGGATGCTATGTTGGATAAAACTTTGGCTGGTCTTCGTACACTTCCTTTTATTGCTTCTGTTTCTGCTCAACCTCCTCCTCCTCTGAGCATGGAAGCATAGTTAGAGAAACAACATGCCGAAGTCCAAAACCTACTTCTTCAGGTTGAGGGCTTATCTAAATCTCTGACTGCCAACACCAAGTCTTGGCAGATGTTAAGGGTGCCCAGATCTTCATGGGTACAGAACTTACAAAGATTGCTGGCAATGAAGGATTGGTGGCTGGGAAGCTGAATGAATTGGTGTATGCTTGTAATAACATCAGCAGGGCTATTGGTGAAGCCTTCAGACTGACCAAAAGGGATGTTCAGAATTCTGTTGTTGCAAATCTGACTTCCTCGGTTGAAATGATGAAACAAGATGTCTGGGCAGTCGGGAAGGAAGTCAATGAGTTGGTGAAGAAACCAAGTTTGGTTTATAAAGCACTTGGGATTTCTGTTGGTGAAAATGTGGCTGAGAAACTGAAGTCTGTAATCTCTCAGGAATTAATCTCTCAGATTTCAGTTTCAGTGACAGAAAAGGTTACAAAGCAGGTCAGACTGATGGTCTCTGAACTTACAAAAGATACAAATGATAAGGTTGACAAAGCCGTTACTGAAGTCAAGAATTCTATGTCAAGCCTTGATCAAAAGATTCAGGACCAGTCAAAATAGTTGGATGGAATTTTGATCTTTCTCAAGAAACCACAAGTTGTTTCCCCACCTCCATCTGATATGTTCTCTGAATAAAATCGAAACATGCTCAAAGATGTGCAAGAACATGAGAAGTTGCTCCTTAACTCCAATTTCAGGTTAAGGGCACAATTTTCAACCATGAGCAAAGGCATTTCTGATTGCCTAGAAAAACAGAGTTGGGAACCTCTGAAGGCCATGAAGGCCACAATTGATGCTTATTCTAAAATGCCTGCAGAGGTCCCCAAAGGGGGAATTAGTCTATTGTCTAGCACTCAGGAAATGATTGAAAAGACAAAGAAGAGTGATGAGACTAAAGCAAGTGCATCTGCACATGCTCAGGGGGAACAACCATCTGAGAAGAAAGATAAGGAAGCTGGAAAGAAGGATAAGGGCAAGGCCCAGATGCTTGAAGAACCCAAGTCCAAGGATTCTGGACTTGTGGTTGATGAACAAGGCTACCCTCTGCATAATCTTGATGCAGACAACAAAAAGTTAGAGGCCTTGCAGAAACAAATCTCCAACAAATTTGTTATGTGGAGGGATAACAGAAGACAAGAAAGGGAACAACATTTGAAGATGGGGACCCTAGATCATTTGGATGCTGCAGCTCTTGGTCTTTCACTGGAAAGATATCTAAAGATCAAGAATGATCCAAGAGTGCAGAAAGCCTTGGCAGAGATGGAAGAATATGAGTGTGGGAAGAATTACTCACCTCTGGAACAAAAGCTAGAAAGTCTCACATTTAAGATGTCCATTGAGGACTTGGTCAAAAATCAAATGAGTGAGATGGAGATAAAGAAGAAGGAAATTCTAGCTGAAGATCAGAAAGTTGAAAAGCAACTGAAAAAGCCACCCCAGAAGCCAAAGCTTACTGGCCCAGATCATCAAGGAAACATGCTCGTGATTCTGACCTTTCGACCTTTATACCAATTTCTGAAGACACTGTTCAGATTCAGAATAAACATGAGAAAGATCAATATGAGTATTACATGAAACACAGGTCTAATCCTGCAAAGATTCTGGATGTTGAAGTTGTTAAAGAAGATGGTCTGAGGTTGTTTAATTTGATTGTAAGAAGAGAAGAAAGGGCAGAAGAAGAATATAAGCAAGTTTCTGTACATGAGTTTGGGATCTCTGAACATAGAGAAATGATACATGCTCTGAAGGGAAAGCCTAAGTCTCACCTGGTTGGCGCTTGGATGTCAAGAATTCAACAAAAGATGAAGGCCAAGGTGGAGATGGAAGGAAGGCTGTTTGGAAAGATTGGTTCGCCCAAGAGGAAGGCTACTGATGCACCTTCTGGCTCAAGGCCTGCAAAGAAGTAGCTTGCTTACATTGTAAATATTTGTACTTGTAAATATCTCTCATTTTATCATGTACTTGTAACTGAACTCATCTCAGTATCATTTATATAGTTGCAAGTTACAACAAGTTGATAGGAAATAGTTTAAGTTAGAAAAACAACAAGAAAACTTTTTTAGGCATCAATGATCTATAAGATGTCCTTAGAAAATTTTACAACTTAAACCAAAACATGCATTTTTAGACTTACAAACTTGTATAGATAGAAGTCTAAAATGCATGCACTATTTTAGACCAAATAGGGGGAATTTGTTAGGTCGAAAATCGACTAAGTATGATTTGTTCAAAATAGTTGAAGTTCAGTGAATGAAGCTTGCTCAGGATTTTGAAGTCATTCAGAATAAAGCTCACTGAAGCTTCACTTCAGTTTCAGAATCAACCAACAATGAAGACGTTCGGACTAAAGTCAAAGAATGAAGACTAAAGAAGAAGATCATTTCAGAAGTAGAGCTCAGAAAAGATCTTATCCGAAGACGAAACTGAAGAGGCTCAGTGTAAAAGTATTTACAACACTTTTACACTGATTACGAGGAAGTCTTTTTACAGGCTTTAAACTACTTTTACCCGGTTAATAACTTTATACCTGGGATTGGGATAGTTTTGGCAAAAGGTTGGGAATAAAGTATGTCAAGTTACATCAAAGAAACTTACATACTTTACCTTAAACAAACATGTTATGGATTTGTCCAACAAATCCAAAAATGCACCCAACCATATTTGTACGGCATTTGCCATGTCATCAAGACATGTTTGCCTATAAATATAAGACTTCTCACACTTGCAAAAATGCTTGGAACTTTGGCATTTGCAACGTGTGTTATTTACTCTAAATATTCTTATGAGTAAATCCTCGTTGATAGATCATTTGTATTTCTAGGTGGTTTAGATATTTTCACAAATGTGATTATCTTTGTTCCGCAACAACCTTTGTATTTTATTTATATAAATAAATAAAATACTTGGAAAAATATATCTTGACTCATTGCCATAATACTTGATTATATTTAGTATTTATATAGTTTTAAGCAATTGATCTTAATTATCTTACTTGTTCATATCCACCATCTGGATCGTGATTCTTAACTAGTCTTCATCTAGATTAGAATCACTTGCCAGTCGGGTTACTTGATATACTTGAAATTATTATCATATTCGTATTATATCTTTTACTTGATTAACATCTTGTGTAGGTGGACTCACAGTTTCTAAGTTCTTTTACTCATTTATTTGCTTTTCCCTATTTCCCATAGTTTTTTTTATTCGTTTATTGTACATTGAGGGCAATGTACAACTCAAGTGTGGGGGGTGAGGTAAATAAGGAAAACCGGGTTGAAAGTAAATTGTTAAGTTTTTTAAAGTTTCTATCTTTACATGCATATTTTGGCTTAAATTTTAAAATTTTGAGTTGGCTTAGTTAAAGACGAAAAGTGATGAATTTGTGGGGTTTTGAAAATGTTTGAAAAATAACATAAACATGAGGTTGATTATTTTTAGCTTTCATATATCTATTACCCGTGACATTTCATCTTTCCAATTAATAATAGGTTTGTGTTCAACTTCAACACAATTTAGGAAATTACAAATGCATGCACTAATTGAACTTAATTGAAATATGAATTAGTTAATGACTCCATCATATGATGTACCGGTAGGCACAAAGCACCACGGTTCCACTCTTGTAGGGAACATAACTAGTTATATGGCATTGAATGCATGCTTTTCACTCTGTGAATTGATCTTGTCCTTAAATCTTGCGAAAAAGCTAATGTTGTTACTTCATGTATTAGGGGTTTATGCGGGAAATGTCTACAAGTTCAATATCATTAAAGGCCATGAAGCCATCACAACGGTGAAATTTAAAGGCCATGAAGCCATCCCAAGGGGGAATAAATTCAATATCAAAGTCATAAAGAGTACAAAGTACAAATGAAAGCAATGAAGTTGAATTAAGTGTTGTTTAGTTTGTTTAAGGACATTTTCCGTATAGGTTTCTAGTATGTGTTTGTTTTGATGCTTGTCTCAATTGCGGGAGTATGGCTAGTTATGGGACACATAAGAGAGCTTATAAACTTGAGTGCGTTATAAATCTACAAAGTAGAAAGTACTTATGGATACCCGGAAGTGCCGAGTGTTTAAGTGGACAACAATATCGGTAATCGTCTTGGATTGTTAATTAAATCTCCCATAATAATCAAGTATGCGAATAAATTGTGAGTTTAGTAGGTATGAGCTTAATATTAATTGGAAAGATAGAAATGGTAGAGATTTTGCATGGGTATGGATTTGATTCTAATTATGATTGATTAATTGTTTGCATAAGATGTATTTCTGATTTCGTCTTAAGCTTTCTTGAAAAGATATAATTTAAATGCATGTGGAATTGAAGACCGCTTGATAGAAATTTTTGTGAAGTTTCCTTTGATTAATTTGAAAATTTTGTGAATGGGGAATTTGAATAATCTTATGTTGGATTTGCTTGAGGGCAAACAAAGCTTAAGTGTGGGGGAATTTGATATTGCTTATTTTATATATATTTATTTTATGCGATATCATTATTTTTATACTTGAATTATGATTATTTTTATGAATTTTGATATTCAAAAGATTATTTACTTGAATTGTAGGTCATGTGGTGAATAATAATAAAAGGCAGAATTTAAGTTCTTTTATCATCTCAACATTGCAAGTCAGAAGAAACCATGTACAAATATATATTAGACCTGGAATGAAAATCTGATGGGTTGAATATAAGCCTATCTGTTTGGGCTATTGATCTTCTAGTGGGCCGTAACACAAAGCCAAAGTTTTGGCTGATTCCTTACTAACCAACATTCTTACAAGTTACATATATATATAAACTATACATCACAATTAATAAGGAGGAGAGTTTCGAAAGGAATACGAGAGTTTTTGGTAGGGTTTTAGGAGCCGCCAACCTCATTAAAATTGAGGTGCTTGGTATTTGTTTAGTACGAGGGTTTTTAGGAGGTCGGTTCATTAGGAGGTTCGCTTAAGACGAAATCTAAGAGGAGCAGCACATCAACTTTTGGATTTGATTTCGACAAGCAGCGACTTCGAGCGATACGATCACCAGCCGCATTCTCGTTCGATTCTTTTTCTCTTTTTACTAAAACTATTAGTTGTTTAATTGCAAAACTTTATTACTACAATTATTATTATGGATTATATTTATTTGATAATTGTTAATTTTATTAGTTTTGTCATGTCTAGCTAAATCTTTTAATCATCTACTAAGATAAAGTGACACAACTGAATGATGGTTGCACTATTTTTATAATTCAAGTTGATTTGATTTAACGTTGTGTCGTAATCTTAACTTATTAATTCTTTGTTATTTAACTCTTAATTGCGGATAGTTTTTACATGATCTTAGTGGTAACTAGGTTGTGTAAAAGTTATTTTGATTGCTTGGTTAGAAGCAATTGTTTCTATGACGGGTACGGTAGAAAGTAATTAATAGTTTATAAGAATTAACGGGTTAATGGCTAGGTACAATCAATAGACACAATTGTTATCTAAATAACCAAAACAATTACTTGATTAGGAAAGTTATGAAAGGCGTCTCGGGGTACCGGTCTTAGTAATGGAACTAGTTAATTAAGGGAATTGAATAAAGTAACGAACTTGACGGGTTCGGGGTGAGTCTTTGTTTAGTTCTCGGTTATTAATCAACATATTTGAATTGGTTCTTCATTTAAGTGCAACCTGAATTTGTAGTGTCATGGATTCGAGTAGATGATCATTTAAATAATCTTGATATAAATCAAATCTCTTTTCGTTTAATTCTTCGGAATTACTAATTTTATTAATTAACTAACTTTTCAAAATCCAAGGTGACGGGAGTCCTTAAAATCCAAAACTATTTTTAAACTGCATTAAACTCTCTTGCTATTTATCAGTCCCTGTGTTCGATCCTGGACATACCTTTAAACTATATTGCATACGAACGGGTCCACTACCCGAGTGTGTGTAGTAGTCAGTTCTAGGGTATTTCTTCTTTATAAATTTAAGACTAGATTTTACACATACTTACTGTAACACCCCAATATTTTAAGGTAAATAAAAATTAACCATTTTTGTAGTTTTGACATAAAAATAAGTTCCTAGTATTTTGTTTTTGGAACGGGGGTTAATTTAGTTGGAACTTTGGCGGATAGCGGGTAAAATTACCCACCATGTGAAAAAAGGGGCGTGGCATCTCCTAATGATGCCAGCCATGTTTGAGTTATGACTCATATTATTTCCTCTTACACTCTCCTACCCTCTCTACTCTCTTTTCATTTTAATCCAAAGAAAAATCAATTGCAATCTTTAATCCAAAGCTAATAATCAATAATAATCATCTTTTAGAATCAATCCATCCTTTATTTCTCAAGAATTAAAAGTTAGGGTTTGGGATTATTGGTGTGGTGGTGGTCGATTTCATCAAAAGAAAAAAGGGGAGAAGAAATTTGTGATTTCATGAACTAAGTTGTCTTGTATTCCTTGAAGTAATTATATTCCTTAACCTAATTTCCCTTCTTTATTAGAAATTAGGGTTCATGGAGTGAACCAATTTGGAGGTTTTTGATAGAAATTGAATTATGGTGATCTTTCCCCAATTCCTTAGATAACCTAGATTGTCATTGAGTTATGTGATGAGTTTGATTATGAAATTGATAAGTTCATATGATAATTATAGTTTATGAGAAAAGATGAACTTTGACTAGTTATTGAATTGTTGATGAAAATGGTAGGTTGAACAATCTAGTGTTATTGTTGAAGAAAATGAGACTCAATAACAAATGGGTTGGGTTTTGGGTGTAGAAAGGTTAGTGATTGGGTATGACTAGGTTAACTAGTCAAGTGGTGAATATAAGCTTATACTTTGTATGTGATTTATGTTTAGGTGGTGAAGAATAATTTGTTGAACCTATTAGCCTTGTAGTGCCAAGTAGCCAAGTTTGAGGTGAGTGTATATGCATATAATCATATTCTTGTTATTAGAGGTCATAGGTGGGTAAATTCCTATGACCCATAGTTTGATTGTTTGAAAGAACTAGTAGGTGGGTAAATTCCTACTAGTCATGTTGTATGGAAGAGCTAGTAGGTGGGTAAATTCCTACTAGCCAAATTGTCCATGGCCATATTGAAAATGTATGTGTGATGTTTGTTATGAATGATAAGGCTAGCTTGCTAGGCTTTATGTGGTGCTTGATGCACAATGTTTACATAGCTTGGTTATGATTATATGTGTATGCATTCACTAAGCGTTGCTTACGTTTTAGTTGTTTCAATCTTTTATAGGAATTGGTAGTAGCAAGAGCAAGGAAGTTTTAGAGTGAAGTGCAAGTTGAAGGTTCTTGCCATCTTAGAAGGTTGGCATTTTGGGTAACTTGGCTAGAACATCCCTTTGATACATGTTGGCTCTTGATACATCTCCTTTTGGTTAATCTAATCTTGATACATTTGTTTATGGTTATGCTTGGTCAATTGCTCTTTGAATTATGGTTGTTAATGGATTAATTGTATTGTGGTAGGTTTTAACAAGTTTGTAAATGTGTTTGTGATTAGTTTTACTAGTTGTTAAAATGTGGAAATGAATTTTTGGGTCAAAATAGGTTTGTGCAGAAGTATGTGAAGAGTCTGTTATAGACTAATATGTAGGGTATTAGTCTGTTGTGGACAATATATGGAGTATTAGTCTGTTGTAGACTAATATGTAGGGTATTAGTCTGTTGTGGACAATATATGGAGTATTAGTCTGTTGTAAACTAATATGTGAGGTATTAGTCTGTTGTGGACTAATATATAGAGTATTAGTCTGTTGTGAAAAAAAAAAAATTCGATTTTGATTTAAAAGGTTTGGGTCTTTATAATTACACAATGTTTATAGAATAAACAATTAATTTCATTAAGGCTAGGATCCAATTGACATACAACCATTTCCTCAGTTGATCTGCTAGAAATGATTGCACTCAAAAGGTAAGTGACGATCAATAATTGCATTACAAGTGTAATTCCTAGAAAGTATGGGACCTACGTAAGACACTCAATTCATCAAGTGATCTTTTGTAGTCATGTTTTGTCCCATCTTTTGCCACGGGTCAAGATCTCACCGCTTAACTCGTTTTAAGTCGTCCAACTAAGAACGTGCAAAATTGACCACCACTGTATACCAGTGAATGGGTTTCGCCATGCAATCGCCATTTCACCACTGTGTACCAGTGAGTCAAACAACGACCCCATGTGTCCTTGACAAATTGGATGGCAAATGACTTAAGTTTTTTGGGTTATTCAATCTGATATGTGATCAAAAAGTTATGTTTCGAAGATTCATGCATATCTTCTAAACATAATATTTAATAAAATCATTGGTATAGTCTTAACAACACAAGAGAGCTCGGTAGCTCCATTTGAACGCACAAAGAAGCTCAAGGACAAAGGTTTGCAATGAACGCAATTAAAAACCCGCCCTTTTAGAAGGCTAGCGCACTCCGACTTATACCTCTCTTAGAGTTTGTTCAAATGGGTGAGCCGGTGTATCTCAAGGTTGTAAGACTCCAATTTTATTAAAAAATCTTCTATTTCGATATTGCTTAGTCAAGTTTATATTTTCTCAAAAACAATTTTACATTACAATAAATATGCAAAATTATAAAATGTAACTATCAAGCATGCAACGAGTTATGATAGACCACCTAAACATGTCACTATGGTTTATTTATGTCTAATTGGGCTCCCCCTTCAATGAATAGAACCACATACATCAAGTCACCTTGATTGCGTAAGCCTTAAACATATACAAATCAAACAATTATCATATAAGCACATAGTTGCTCACTGGAAATTCCAGTAGCTTCACGACCTGTTTAGACCTGTTTCTGGGCCGATTCAGATTTCGACCAGAACTACAAAGTTTTAGCCCTATGTGTTGAGCATCTACAGTTTCAAAGGACGACCTGTAACTCATTATGGATTAAAAGATATGAATTGTTTAGTAAACTGTCGCAAATCAGAAAATTTACACGAAAAATTCACATAGTCACACAATTAATTATCCAATTATCTAGCATAATTAACCCTAATGATCAAGATTTCATATCAATATATCTAAGTAAGAATCATGAATGATTTGAATGAAAAATTCATGATTTTTACTTGTTTTTAACCATTAAAAATAAAGGTACAACATATAATTATATGCAATTTATCACATAAACATGCAATTAATCAAACTTGGATTAGGAACCCTAAAAAAAATTTTTTTTTTTCTGGAATTTCAAACCATATATATATATATTTAAATAAAACCTTTTTCTAATTTAAATAATGTAATTAAATTGCAAAATCAATTTAACAATTTCACTATATATATATATATTCGAAAATTTATAAAGATCAAGAACCCTAACCCCCCTTCAAGTTTTGATTTATTGGTAATCAAAAAACATACATAGTAGGCTCGTGATACCACTGTTGGGTTATATAACTATTATCAAATCAAATCACAAAGCACACAACGGAAGACAAGATCTATGTAGTTTAATTAATTAATCAAAGTATCGAATGTGTACCTTAAATTGGAGAGAATCAAGCAAGAAACCTTAATAAGAAGGTTTGAATTAAACCTCACTACGATTGCACACACAACGTTGGAATGTATGTGTGCTAGTACTTGATCACGAACCAAACAACCCTTGTTGCTATCTCTTTAATTCGAACCAACCAAAACCCCGAAACCCTTTGTTTTTGTTGATGTCGATCGAGCCAAGAAGAGAGAGGAGAAAAGAAGAGATTTTTAGGGTTTTAGAAAACCTAATGAATTGTGTATCGAAAACAATTAACTTAGGCCTCTATTTATAGTGTTTTGGAAACTTGATGACCAAGTTTAGGGTTTTAAAACCCTTTGGTCGACCGTCCCCCCCCCCCCCCCAGAACATTCTAGAGGGGTTTCCTAGTTGTTTCCTAATTCCAACTCTTCTTCGTTAAGTCCGTTAGTTAAGTACCGTTAACTATTAACTCTTTTAACAGACCTCCGTTAGTTCTTCGTGATCAAATTAATTAATAAATTACACTTAATATATTAATTAATTTATAGTTACATTCACGTTGAGGTGTGACCCCATAGGCTTAAATACTTCCGGACATACGTTCATTTTACGTAATCATATTCTAACACCCACAACCCATATGATGGAGTAAACCTATGGATGAAGATAAACTTATTCAATAAGAAAACCAGAAAAACATATGCAGTGAATATTATAAACTTACCAGCAAATTTCACATCCTCAATTCTGAGTGAATATCAAGCTTTAAACCCTACAATCCAGACAATGTTAATGGATAAGTATTTACACACAGGACTAAAGAAATAGCCTATTTCTTGCTTGGTGTGTCTTGGTTAGTTTCATATCGTTATAGTTGGGTACTTTAATTTAAGTCTGGGGAAGTTAAAAGTACTTGAAATGATGTAGAGCCATTTTCAGTGTGAAGTTTTGATGCTCTAATGGATGCTCAAACATCTTTGTTATGACATATTTGTAAGATAATTGCAATTCAAAGTCATGGACATAGAAAGTTTCACATGCTTACTTATGAATAGGTCCATATGGGTTGTGTTATATCACAATGGGCCAAGGAAAAAAGTAGATAAGAAAAAGGTAACTAAGAAGGGAACGGGTCAAACTGAAAACCAGCTAGAGACTACTTTTGCATAGGACCTCCTCAATTATGAATGACAGAAAACAAAATCAATCACAGTTTCATAGTGAAAACCTATACATGGTCAAGATATAAATAAAAATCACTTTTACGAAACTATACTTACCAAATCGGTTACCAATCCAATAGTTGTCGTCAAAGTTAGATGAGACAATTATGTTCAAAATGTAAGGATAACATAACAAGTTCTATAATAAGTAATAATCATGAATATATGCGACATTGTTTTAGCTGTAGTTTTTATTTTCCAATTTCCATGTTTGATATCTATACTAGAGGGGTGCCCGCGCGTTGCAGCGGCACTTACAAATTACAATACGTTATTCGCCTCGGCAATTACAAATTACAATACCTTAATCGCCTCCTGTTAGTCTATCAATCTTCTTGTGGTATATTGTATCATATATTGTTTCTTATTCATCGCTGCCTGTTAATTAATCATAAATTGTAGTGTGTATTACGAAGTGTGACTTGTACTATCGGATTACATGAGTAAAATAGTCAAACAACTTTCATTCACTGGATTAAATGGTTACGTGCATATAAAACAATGGTTATACGGAGTATTCCACGTTCGAGCCGATCTTCTTACGTGAAATATGGCCACATGTTCAGAAACGTATTTGCTTCCATCTGCCATAAACATCACAAGCTATTAGGAAACTTTATAAGACCTTGACAAATTAATAAAATTACACACTTTGACATACCAAGTTAAATTTCATAAACTACAATCCAATCCTCCAAGGTATATACCAAATTCATAAACTACAATCCAATCATCTCAGCCCAAAGCTGTAAATTTGATGCATAAGTTGTCCGATATTTCATTCGAACTTTATATAGGTAAACATATTTGATACAAAGAAAGTACTTTTGCTGGCTCATTAGTCTTCGACTTAGAATATGCTGGGAAGTCGAACACTTAAAAAACAGCACCAATCACTTCAACAAAAAAAACATCAAAACCAAAGAAATAGAAATGTCATAATTTCACACATTCTTACTATCTTACAATCTGACTCCGTATCCATTACACACTACAGGTATGATCCATTACACACTACAGGTATTAATCTGTGTATATATATAAAGATATTACACTTAAGAGAACGATGTAATCTGTAACACCTAGTCAGCTACTTTGCATTATAACAACTATGGAACATCTTAGTAACTCGTGCAAACAAAACAAACTAAACAGGAAATTTTTTTGACTCATTTAGCTTAATCTTACAGAAAAATGTCTAGTAAACGAATAAATGTTATTTCGACTCAGAGCAATTCTCTTATTTTGCCCTTATCCATATTGAAAATGCTTCAATTGTTAGAGAAACTCCTAAATTGTGGTGAATTAAGGAACAATAGAATCTAAAAAGTCACAATTTTTCTAAGCCAAGTTATAACCAGATATGAGTATTTGACTAAAGAAGCCTGAACTATGAATAAGTCTATCAAATTATAAATAACACGATAACTTTGTCTCAGTTTTATGCATAGTTGCCTACACCAAATTAACTTCTCTTGCAATGAAGACCTAGAGTTTTTTAGATTCTTCATAAATAGAAACCCACATACCAGAATAGTAAGTCACTGTTTACCAACCCAATCACATCCTTAATTTTGAATTGCATTAAGCCACCATTTTCAAATCCTACAGAGCACAAAAGTCTATAATCATGCAGTTTGTTTAATTGTTCAACGAAAAATAAGACGACCATAGATACAATCAAATAAAATATTCAAAAGATATAAAAAAAAAGGTTCAAAAGAAGGTCATAAGCGTACCAGATGAAAAACCCGAAAATAAGAAAACGTAACGATCCCATGGTGAGATTTATATAAATTGACTTATGACAAAAACCAGAAATTTACAAAGATCTGATGTTCGCGTTGGAGGTGGCGCAAGTGACTGTCGGCTGTGTGATGAAAATTGTAGTCTGTGTGAATGATGCGGTGGTGACAGGATTTTTGAGAGGTTGTTTATGTATGTGTGTGAAAAAGAGATGATAGATTGTTGGGTTGGAAAAGGGGTTTGCGATGGAGGTCGTGGTGTGATGGTGGAGTGGTGATGGCGGAGGTGAATTGTGTCGCCTATGGAGCGGTGATGGCTACAAGAAAGTAAAACAATCTGCTGAACAAAATAGAAAATAACATTAAACAAAATCACTTTGACGAAAGGAGTAAAGGAGCATATTTAAAAGAAAACAATTACTCACTCGCCACGAAGATCAGAGTCTAAAGCATCGCCATCTCTTATCTCTAAACCATTGCCTATCATTGTTTGCCTGCATAAGTGGTTGCCCGGCTTTGTTAGTTGCTATACTTCAAAATCTGAATGTCTAACAAACTGTTTTTGCTTTTAAAGGTGATTTACAACTGCTCTAGATTTAAATTACTAAAAAAGTTATGTTATATAGTTGGGTTTTCGAAGAACAAAGGTGACTCACTCGTTTCAGATGCAAGTTTACCAGAACCTTCTTGAATGCACCTTTGCTCATTTTCCTGCCGGCAATCCTTGCAAGTTAACCAGATATCAAACTGTATTGTTTCCCATAATCTAGCATAATTTTCATAGCAAAAACTTTAAACTGTTTCAGATTTTCGAGAAGTACATAAGATGGAAACTTACGATTGATCGTGCTAGTACCAACTGTTAGGATCCATGGAGCCACATTGCTAGTTCATAAATAAAACCTAATAGTTAATATGGGTTGATTTGGGTCATATTACTTCTTAAGTTCATAAGTAAACCCACAATACAATAGAATAAGCATCTCAAACCTCCAAGTAAATCAACTTTTGCCAAGTTATCAATTTTAACATCGTTTAGAGGGATAACACCAGCCATCCAAAATGTTCCTAATTGTCCCATTTGGACTCTTTTACATGTCCTGAAACGTAAACTCCTTCATACGGGTCATTCTGTCAATTTGTCGAACAAAGGAACCGGTCCAATACATTGCTCCAATAAGTAACAATTTAGACCTTAACAATTAAAAACCGCATATCAATCTGCATGATTTTTTTTGACATAAACTTCAAAGATCAAAACTTCTAATTCAAATAGACTGAACATACCTAATTCTCATAAGTGTGTCTCTTAACTGTGTTCCTTATAAAATGCAAATAAGAAATGATATATACGAAAAAATCATAATGAATTCACCTACTTCTTTCATATGCATATTTTCCCGCGTTTGTATCTTGTTCATAAAAAGATTCAAAAAGATCGAATGTTACAATATGAACGTATTTACCTTATGTATAGAAGATATGCGGTTGGTGGTCGACGGCCGGAAACTTCATCGCCCCAAATCTGGAAAAAAAACCCTAAAAAAAAGGATGCTTTAATTATATCTAAACTAATTGAACCTATTATAATTATAAATACTTACCGGAAATTGATTAAAAAAAGATGTAAAACGACGGTGGCTGGTGATGCCATGATCAGTATAGGTGTTCTTGGATTTCTTGTTTGGGCTCATCATATGTTTACTGTGGGCTTAGACGTTGATACCCGTGCCTACTTCACCGCAGCTACCATGATTGTATGCGGTGGTGATTGGAGAGGGTTTGGGAGAAGAAATGGTTGAGTTTTGGTTCCTTGCGTCTCTGGTTGTTGAGAGGAAGGGTATTTTAGTAATATCAGGTTCTTATTCCTTTAAAGCTAATTTACTTTATAAGGGAGTATAGGTAGAAAAAAAAAAAAACTCGAATTCATGAAAATAGAAACATAAATGATAAGTCATGTATGGATATATATTAAATGATAAAAAAATGATTATATAGATTAAAATTCTATTAAAATATATGTTTCGTGAAATTTAGATTTGAACTAAGATCGATAAAAGATGCTAAAAATGATGATGAAGTGATGTTGTTCAAGACAAAGACATGCCATGAAGCTAAAGATTAATTTAATGTTGCTGTTAATAATTGTCCAAAAGGCGATATAGTCTTGATAATTAACATTACACATCTAAATGTCACTAGCTTTGTGATTGGAAGATACCTCTCTATGTGTTGCCATATTGCGTACGAGACTACAAAGATTTTAAATTCATAAGTTGAAGAATTGTGTTGGTACATCATTTGGGCTGTGGATCACTAATTAGCCTAATACGTGAAGTCCGAATGCAAGTTACAAAGGCAGGCCCAACTTAAATTCTAATTCTTTGTTTTGGACTTATGGCGGCTAGAAAAGGAATTCACGTGGGCATCAAGAAAATAAAGAGCTATATATATTTTTAGCTTGGCTGCGTTTGAGCGGGATCATAGAATATACGGAGACTCTCATTAAATTCGAGGAGGGATTATTATACATTCGACAGAACAGAATATAATTCGGCAGCCTTTTATTTAGTTTTAGTCGACTTTTTGGCGGCGGACGAATTGAAAGACTAACAGAGAGACGAACGAACAAATGGAGCAAATCTCATTATCGTTTGGTGACTTGAAGATGATGATGTCCGGCTAAGGTTTTTGTAATCTTTCCTAATGAACAATTGTTAGTTAATTTTATTTAATGAAATTTACTTTCAGCCGCGTAAACATTGTTATTTTTGGTTTATAATTCATATAACTGATTGAGTATTTATTCACTATTATTTGATTTGGATTTTCGTAAGATAAATTATTGTGAGTTAATGATTTTTGCCAAGTCCACCTAGTTTAGGGATTAAGACAGGTGATATAATTAACATAGGTTGTAACATCCCGAACTTTTCGTGTTTGACTATTTGACCTTTCGTTAGTTAACGTTAGGTTCGTTAAGTAAACGTGCGTTATATGTGATTAAATGATTAAATGCTTATGTATTTAATATGAATATGTAAATGTGATGTTTAATGAAAGTAATCAAAGTGATGTTAAGTAATTAAGTGTTTGTCAGATCGTTAAGACTCCCGGTAGAAAGATGAGCTAGGTAAGTCAAATTTATAAGTTGAGGGGTCCGAAGTGTAACATAATGGGCTGATGGCCAGGGGTTAGTAAGCAATTAGGAAGCCCTAATTAACATAAACGTTGTTGCATCATGTGTGTGAGAACCCCCAGCCGATTCCCCTCCCTTTCCAAGCGAAGATTCCACCGTTTCGTGCCGTTTCGATCGAGTTTTGTTAAGATCTTGAATCACCTAAGCCATCTACAGGTAATATAGGTAATATTCTCTTTGAAACCTGGTCTTATGAGTCATAGATGAGTATTCAATCCAGGCCATGGGGTTTGGGTTGGGTTAATTGATTAAACGATTACCGATTTCATGTTATTCGGGTGATTTGATTTATATTGTAAATGATTAAAGGATTGATTGATGGATTAAAGTCATCAAAAGTGTTGTCAAAAAGGTCAATTTTATGTCTCCAGGTCGGGCTAAGGGTTTGAGATTGAAAGGAAATCATTTAGAGCAAGTTTAAAAAATTGAGTTGCTGGTCGGCACCCCAGGTGCGACGCACCAAGTGGGAGGTGCGACGCACCACGGCCCAGGTTGGGAAAATTGATTTTCGATCGAAGCCTGATATGCGATGCACCAAGGGCAGGTGCGACGCACCTGCATTTGACCTGACTTTCCTGTATGATTGGTGTGACGCACCTGATGCCCAGGTTGCACAAAATGCTTCGTTTAGCTTATATTTCAATCTTATACTCATTCTAGGTTGTCGGGAGCACTTAGCAAGCACTATAACATACTCTTAACTTGTTGGTAAGCGTTATCAAGGTAAGATACACTACTTTGACACGCTGAGGGTTCAACAAAAACACAGTTTTCGTATAAAAACTTCTCAAATGGTATCTTGTTTGCTTATGGGTATTTCGGATTATACGGGAGGTGATATGGGCTATGTAGATGCATAAGAAAGCCTGAAATGCTACCCCAATGATATGTACTGATATGAGATGCCATGTATGCTTAATAGATGATATGATATGAAATGATATATGAGATGAGATAATATATGTTAGGTCCAGATTTACGGGACTCGCTCCAGACGTAACTACTAGAGCCCTCTGAAGATTTGTCCAGAAATTATGTGAAGACCAGTGAACAACTTACTTGTATAGAATCTGGATTCCACCAGATTTGTTCACTGGACTTCATTCCAGTCAAGATCTTTCTATTGAAGAACATTCTCACTGAAGTCGAAGACTGAAGTCTGAAGAAAGAAGTCTGACAAATAGCGGAGCTCACTGGAAGACTTACCAGATCTCCTGACTGGAGTCCTTGTCAGTATTCTAGACCTTACAAGTCTGAACACTGACTACGAGGAATTGACTTTATGCCTTTACATGCCTTTAACCGGATAATCCATTTGTCTTCTGTTAAAAGCCTTACACGCATGTAAAGGTGGTTGGTTAATTAGAAGACAAGTCACTATCATGTGACTTTTTTCTTGTACTTTAATCAATGCTTTTAAGGAATTAAAATAATTTCTTTAAATGCATGTAACCATATTTGTACGGCAAAAAGAATATTATATTTATTCTTTTTGCCTATAAATACCAAGTCACTTCCTCGTCCAAATCACATACTTTTGCAATTTTGTGCCTTTGCTCAAATACTCTCGATCTAAATAGTCATACTTCACCACTTTAAGTATTTCGACCAAAGAGTTTATTTAGCAAAGATTAGATCACTTGTAATTCATAGGTTGTTTAGATACTTACTTTGTAATATCTTGTTCCGCAACAACCTTGTATTTTATTTAACATCAATAAATAAAATACACTTGAAAATTACATTGTGTCTCACCATTTACTTATTTGCTTATCTTTATATTGCTTAAGTACGTATTACGTTATATATATTATTGCATTTATATTTATCGTAATACTAATCCAATCTAGTGCTTACTTGAAGTTTAATACTAGTCCTATCTAGTGATTACTGGACTTGTTATTCTACACTTGTGGGTTAAACCATCGAGTGAGGGACTTCACAATTGGTATCAGAGCAGAAGGCTAACATACTTGCCTAGATCTGCATTCTCTCGAAGGGCAACCCAGAGAATACACAAGGAAACCCTTTAAATACTGGACCTCCACCCATAAATGAATTTGAACAAACCAATGACCATGCTAACAATAATCCACCACCACCACCTCCTATTCTTGCTTCTCCACACGTGCATGTACACTACTCAAACACTCCTATTCCCAAATTCAGTAGGAATGGTGATGAATTTGGCACGTGGAAAGCCAGGATGTTATTACATGTTACTGGTATTGAGAGGAATATGCTTAAAATTTTAAATGAAGGACCCTATATTCCTAGAAGTCCTCTCAATCCACTTCTTGATCCAACTGGAGCAAGATCTGGGAGGGAAAAGAGAGAGGAACATTGGTCTGAAGAGGAAAGGAGACTGGTCAATATTGACACTACCTTAAAAGTCATGATCTTCGGGGCCGTTCCTGAAGCTCTTATTCCTACACTAGTGCTTTATCCCAGTGCCAAAAGCATGTGGGATGAACTAGTGAACCAATATGAAGGTGGTGATGATACTATTGTTACCAGGAAAGTGGTTTTAAATAAGAAGTAAGAGTCATTTTTTGCCCTACCCAATGAATCATTAACTGGTACCTACACCAGATTTATATCCATCATAACCCAGTTAAGAGGGCTTGGGGTAGAAAAAGACAAGGACATACTTCTTGAAAAATTTTGTGATATTCTTCCTTCAAAATGGTCTCATATGATCATGGTCTTGAGACAAGGTAAAACCTTGCATTCGCATACTCTGTCATCTTTGTATGGAGCCTTCAGATTCACTGAAGAGAATCAAGTCCAAATAATTGAGGCAGAAAAAGATGCTATTAATTATGCTTCTAGTAGTTCCTTTGTGGTTAGTCATACTGAACCACCATGTGCAGCATTAATGTCTTCCGAGAATGT
This sequence comes from Erigeron canadensis, assembly GCF_010389155.1. NCBI lineage: Eukaryota > Viridiplantae > Streptophyta > Magnoliopsida > Asterales > Asteraceae > Erigeron > Erigeron canadensis. The sequence continues at coordinate 20,228,577 of NC_057765.1, forward strand.
ATTTTCCATGAAGAAGATGATGTCTAAATTAATGGATTATGGAGTCATGAATAATATCTCTCCAGATTATGATGAAACTGATAGTGATGATCTGATGGCTATGATGGCTAAAACATTTAACCGTTTCAAAGCCAGAGCTAACAGACCCACTGGACACACTGCACCCAGTTCTTCCATTGATAAGACCAATCTGACATGCTTTAAGTGTGACAGAAAAGGTCATTTCATGAAAAAGTGCAAGTCCAATCAGTTTGTCTCACAATCTGGTCCATCAACTTCTTATAACAAGCTTGATGATAGCTACAGATTAAAATACAAAAAGCTTAAGGCTCAAATTGCTCTCATGTCTGCAGAGAAAGATAATAATAAATGCAGGGTGGCAAAAGAAGAATAGGTTCCCTCTGACGACTCATCAGTTGATGATGAAGAGGAAAAAGATTGTTGTTATATGGCTCTAGCTGATGAAGAGCATCTGGTGAAATAAGATGTCACATCTGGAAGATGGGTGGACATTGTCATTAAAAAGGTAATAGATTATGACAAAGAAATTGATCCTGAGTTAAAATTGGACATTGCTGAAGCTTTAAAGTCTGATTTAATGTTTGTGGAAACTGTTCGTTCAGAAATGTCAAATAATTTTGAAACAGATTTTTCTGAAATGACAAACTTACAATCTAAGTTAAAAGAATTGCAAGATATTGAACTCGCTTTCAAAGCACAAGTTTTGGTTACTGACCAACTGGTCCAAGAAAAGGAAAAACTGGAAAATCTTTTATCAAAGGAAAAACATGTTATCTAGTAATGGCTTGAGACCAAGAAACCATATGATGTTGCACGTAACCAGTACCCCTCCCAAAATCGTGCATATCTGGGGGGTGATGTTAATGCTGTTGCATTAATACTTGTTGTTGACCGACTGCCTGAAGTGTTAAAACCTAGCACTATATATTATGAACCAACAACACCCAAAACTTGTATTATTCCTCCTGTTCAATTGTCTGAGGTTAAGACTGGAGCTCCCCAGATGAATGCTCCAGTCAAGAAGGTTAAGCAGAATAAACCTTTGCCTCAATCATCTTCTAAAGAACCCCAGGTTCAGAAAAAGAAGAATGTTGTTCCTCCACCTAAGCCAAAATTACAGTCAACTGGAAAGGCTATGGTGTCATCTGAAGAAAATATTTTGTTAAAGTTGGAGAGTCAGTTTCAACTACCGGCTCGTCAAATTCAAAGTTGTAATGCAAGAATTAACAATTTTGAGGGTACTTCATCTGGCCCTAAACAAAATACAAAACCTTTTTCCAAGAAAGAAAAATCGAGCACACCTATTGACAAGAGAAAGAAAAAGGTTTCAAAACTGTCAGTTCCAGTGGTGTTTACTGAGAAACCCACTATTTTTGAAAGTGAAATCAACCAGATACCTGCTGGGATCCATCCTTGTGGATCCAGAGAACCCATCAGTCGATGGGTTCGCAAACCTTTAAACTAATAATCTGGTGGATGTGCAAGGCGATCGAAAGAAATATATTTGGTATCTTGACAGCGTTGCTGGCAGGACAATGACCGGATGTAAGACCCTGCTGGAGGAGTTCGAAGTTTCAGACGGACCTTCCATTACTTTTGGAAATGATGGTTCTGGAAAGACTGAGGGATACGATGTTCTGAACAATGGTCAAGTCAAATTCAGACGAGTGGCTTATGTAAATGGGTTAAAGTATAATCTCATAAGTGTGAGCCAGTTGTGTGATGATGGCTACCAGGTGTTATTTAACATCTCTCAAGACTTCGTATTTAATAAGGATTGGAAGGTAGTATTGATTGCTCCCAGAAAAGAGAATGTGTACATAATGGATATGGAAAGCTCTCCTTCAGAGCAGTGTTTCTATACCAAGGCTGATGAAGACACAAACTGGCTATGGCATAAAAGGTTGTCCCATTTAAATTTCAAAAATATCAACAAGTTGTCCAGAAAACAACTTGCAAATGGGATACCTTCTGTCTCCTTCAAAAAGGAAAGGCCATGTCCAAGATGTGAGATGGGGAAGCAGAAACACACCAGTTTCAAGACAAAACAAAATTTTAGCATATCTGAACCTCTTCATATGCTTCATATGGACCTCTTTGGTCCAGTGAATGTTCAGACTCGTGCTGGTAAGAAATATACCCTGGTAGTTGTTGATGAATACTCCAGATATTGTTGGGTAATATTTCTTAAATCAAAGAATGAAACTGCTGCTGAAATCATTGCTCTTATCAAGCAAATTGAACTCAAATACAAGCGAAAAGTGTGTCAGTTAAGAAGTGATAATGGAACAGAATTCCATAATGCAACTCTGGAGAAATTCTGCACTGACACTGGCATCTCCCAGAACTTCTCATCAGCACACACACCAGAACAGAATGCGGTTGTAGAAAGAAAGAACAGGACGCTGATAGAAGCTGCCAGGAGTATGCTTGCTGAATCTAGTCTTCCTAAAATGTACTGGGCTGAAGCAATTGCAACTGCTTGTCACACTCAAAATTGCTCAGTATACGTGAAGAGACACAAGAAGACATCCTATGAAATATTAAAAAATAGAAAACCAAATATTGGTTATTTTCACGTTTTTGGATGTCCAGTATACATCCTAAACGACTCCAGTCAGTTAGGCAAATTTGATGCCAAAGCTGATGAAGGATATTTCTTAGGATATTTAGCCATTCGCAAAGCCTTCAGGGTCTACAACAAAAGACTGAAAAAGGTCCGGGAGTCAATACATGTCACATTTGATGAGTCAAATGAAGCAATCAATAAAAGGCCAACCCTTAATTCTCCCCTAGAAAGTCCAATTATCTTTGGTGAATCTGATCCTATCAACTACAATAAAGATTCATCTGAAGATGTTTCCAGTCATCCTGACTTGGAACCAGTGCAATTTGAAAAACCTTCCAGTAATACTTCATTCTATCCTTCAATAAGTTTCAAACTACCATCTGAACTTGTTATTGGATCAGATGTTCGTACTACTCCTCCAGTATCATATTCAATTGATTTTGAGCTAGTAATCCAAGAAATGCCTTTAAATGAAGAATTTCATGATGCAAATCGTGATCTTACAGATTCTGATGAAGATGCTGAAGTTGTCTGGCAAGATCCTACTTCAGAGAATCAATTGAACTCTTGCACTGATATTGTTGTAAGAAACAATCCTGGTCAATACTCTAAGTGGACAAAAGCTCACCCAATCAACCAGATTATCGGTGACTCCAGTAGAGGGGTTCAGACCAGAAGTGCCTCCAGTGAACAATGTTTATATGTCAGCTTCTTATCACTGGTTGAACCGAAGAAGATTGACGAGGCAATGAATGACCTAAGCTGGGTGATAGCTATGCAAGAAGAGCTTCACCAGTTCGAACGAAATAAAGTTTGGAATTTGGTTCCTCTTCCAGTTGGCAAGAAAGAACCAATTGGAACTAGATGGGTCTTCAGGAATAAGGTTGATGAAGATGGTCATGCGATCAGAAATAAGGCCAGATTGGTGGCACAAAGGTACGTACAGACAGACCTTGACTTTGAAGAATCATTTGCACCAGTAGCAAGGCTAGAAGCCATCAGAATGTTTTTAGCCTTTGTTGCTCATCATAAGTTCAAGGTCTACCAGATGGACGTAAAAAGTGCATTTTTGAAAGGAGAATTAGAAGAAGAAGTTTTTGTCAAGAAACCTCCAGGCTTCATTGATGAAAAGCATCCACATTGGGTATATCGTCTGGATAAGGCACTGTATGGCCTCAGACAAGCCCCTCGAGCCTGGTATGATACTCTGACCAAACACTTATCAGAAAATGGTTTCAAAAGAGGTGCAATTGACAATACCTTATTTATTCTTCGTGAAAGAGGTAATCTTCTGTTGGTACAAGTTTATGTTGATGATATTATTTTTGGTTCTACTGATGAATCTTTGTGCAAGAAATTTTCAAAAATCATGTCTTCAAAATTTGAAATGAGTTTAATGGGTGAATTAACATTTTTTCTTGGACTTCAGATTAAACAAACCAGTGATGGTATTTTTATTAATCAAGAAAAATATGTTAGAGATATTTTATGAAAATTCGATATGAATTCGTCACCTTCAAAATCATTTCCAATTTCTGCACCTTTAACAATAGATTCAGATCTTGACGGGAAGACAGTGAACACCACTGCCTATAAAGGCATGATTGGTTCACTAATGTATTTAACTGCCAGTAGACCAGATATAATGTTTGCAACATGTCTTTGAGCCAGATATCAGTCTAACCCAAAAGAATCTCATCTGGCGGCTGTAAAGCGCATTTTGAAGTACCTTAATGGTACTCCCAGTTTGGGTCTTTGGTATCCCAAAGGCTCAGGCTTAGATCTAATGGGTTATTCAGATTCAGATCATGCAGGTTGTAAGATAGACAGGAAATCCACTACTGGTGGATGTCATTTCCTTGGTGGCAAACTGGTGAACTGGACCAGTAAGAAGCAAACTTCAGTTTCTTTATCCACTGCTGAAGCAGAATATGTATCTGCAGCCAGTTGTTGTGCTCAGATACTCTGGATGAAGCACCAGTTGCTTGATTATGGTATTAAGTATACAAAGACTCCTATCTTTTGTGACAATACCAGTGCCATTGCTATCTCAAACAATCCAGTCATGCATTCCAAGACGAAACACATTGATGTCAAGTATCATTTTATTCGCGATCATGTAATGAAAAATGATGTTGAAATCCACTTTGTTCCCACTGATAAACAACTTGCTGACATATTTACAAAAGCTTTGGATGAGAAAACTTTTCAAAATCTTGTCGCTGAGTTGGGAATGTTGAACCCTTAATTTGGAACCTTGTTATGAACGCCTTTGTGACACTGGCAGGGTTCTTTGATTCCGGATTTATAAATCTATAACAGTAAAGCTATCGAACGCCTTTGTGATACTATCTTTGCACTGATAGATTTATGGATCACCATTCCAGGGGGAAAGACTCATACCACATTTCTTTTATTTATCTAAGTTTCAGGGGGAATTTATTAATTTATTTTCTCACTGGACACATTTTTTCTGAAAAATGTTTCTAGTACCTTGTAAATGTGTCCCTCTCATTAATGCTAGATAAGTTGATGTGCATGTTTGAAGTGACTTCAGTTGCTTTGTAAATGTGTCCCTCTCATTTGTTTATATTAGTTGATGTGCGTGTTTGAGGATTACCAGAATGGTCAAATCTGGGTACTTACTGGAGTGTCCCTCCAGTGTACCATTAATGCATGTTCTACTGGCCTAATCCACCAGTGAAACTGGAGTCTCTAGTCAACCTCCAGATGCATTAAAATGAGTCTTTGTGTGTCAAATCATTTCTTTTTAATACTTAAGGATAGTGCATGCCATCCCTACAAATTTTTCATCTGGACAGTTACTGTTCAGCTTATGTGGCATGACTTTTTCAGTTTAAATGATGGTTTTGTTACCTTGGGAAGACAAAAAGTGCAAGTCGGTAATTTTTGTGGGCTGTCAAAACTGATCAAAACTGTTTTGAACTTTTTTTCTCAAACTTACCGTTTTGAATTCCATTTTCTCTTTCCTCTATAAATACCCACATTTACCTTCACTTTCAGATTCATCTCGAAAAATCATTTACTCCCATATCTTCAAATTCCTTCATTTATTTCCTTCTTCATTTACTCTCCAATCATCATCATCTCTCTTATTAAATTTCTGTTTTCAATCTTAAATTCCTTCACTTTCATTTTCACCTATCTAAAATGGCTCCTAAACCATCTCCTAAAAATATTCTAGCCGCAAATTATACTCCTGCTGATAATGTCAAGAAGGCAACTCATATATCTCTTTCTGCTGATGCCATCCGCATAAACATGAATAACTGGATGGCAAAACTCTCAACAAATCACACTGCAACTTCAATCATTGGAAGGTTGAACACCTTCTTCTTGAGTAGTCCACTCTATGGTGCCCTAACCCTAAATCCGGGCAAAATTCTGGTATACTGCTGTGTACGTGGAAAGCGATGAATCCATCCACTACACATTAAAACAAGGCACCAAACACTTCACCATTACTGTTGATTCCCTCAGAGATGCCCTGAGGATGAATCAATACCAGGGAAGTGTGCAGGTTGATGGGGCACACAGAAATAGTGGATGAGAATGGTCAGCTGCTCAGGAAAGACACTGTATATATGAGCAGGCTGACAGATTCATGGAGGTATTTTTTCACTCATCTTGTTGAGTGTTTGGGTGGCAGTTTTGGAGGTTTAGATCAGATGAACCAAACACAGCTCTAGATTGCTTACTGCTTATGGAATGGGTACCGGGTGGACTTTGCCCAGATCTTCTTTAATGATCTGGTGGACAGATTGAGGGTCAAGAGCAGGAAGGCCTTCATTCCATACATTCGATTTCTATCCATCATATTCAGAAGGGCCTTGAAGAATGAGTACACTATAAATACAACTCATTTTTAAATGTGTGAATATCTGAGGGACCTCAACCAGTTGACCTCATCTCTTATTGAGGTCGACATTCCATCGGTGATGCTTTATCAATTATGAATTCAAGAAGATGCAATTGCATCATCACCTGATGAGGAGGTTGCTGGTGAGCCTCACAACGATGAGGAAATTGCTGATGATGTTACTGCTGAAAGGTGCAACCTATTTCCCAGATCCCCCACCAGATCTTCAGCAGCTTGGTGTGAATATTGTTGAAATTCCACCTAACCCCACCAGGCCAAGGAATAGAACTCGCCGTCTTAGGAGAGACGGAGTTCTGGTTGACCCTTCCAGAATCTACTCATCAAGATTCTAGAGAAATTGGTCAGGAAACTGCCCTAGTAACCACTTCCCCAGTACAAGTAGAAGGAAGTGGTGAAGAAGAAAGAGGATCTGGATCACCCCTTGTCATTCCAGTGGCAGTTGCTGAAAGTGGGGACATCATGGCTGCTGTTGGGTCCCTAATTGTTGAAGAGGTTGAGGGGGAACAAGTTAGGCAGGTGGAAGGAGATAATCTGGAGCAGGTGGCTCAGATTGATTTAAATGTTCGGGTGGAAAATGTATAAGTAGAGGACCAGGCAGGTGGAACCGGCTCAGATTGGGATATGGTTGATTCTCCACTGTCTGAGGATAATGATTTTGATGTGAATATGAGTTTTCTGGGAGAAGAAGAAATTGATCGCACCATCCACTTTGTCTCCCAGTCAATTCTATCTGATATGCCTCCTCCACCCCCAGAAAATACACCAACACCTCTTCCAGAACAAACAACAACAACTCTTGAATCACCTTCTGCACCAGAAATTCAACATTCTGAACCACTGGTAGTCACCCAACCAACTGAAAATATCACAAGGGTGTTACCAGTATCATCAATCACCAGAATCACCAATCCTTCTAGTAGTCTCTCCTCTTCTTCTTCAACCAAGGTCCAAGGCCTTTTTGATAAGGTGGCGGACCTGGAGAGATCATTTCAGGTTTCTTCTCAGGTTATTTCTGACTTCAAAACTATAATTTCCAATAATCTTAAGTCAGAAATGAACATTTTTGCTGGAAATGAGAAGATAGTCTTTGAGAAGCTGGATGAACTTGTCGTGGCAACAAATAGAAATTCTGAATCAATACAAGTTGCAGTCCAGGGAATCAAGGGGGATGTGGTGAGAAGTATTCAGACTGCCATTCAAACTGAAGTTGCTCAACCTCTGGCAAGTCTGACTGGTGATGTTCAGAATTTGACCACCGAAATAAGCTCTCTGGAGAGCAGGCCAACCCTGGAGAAAAACTCAGTGGTCAGCACCCTCAGTGATAAAGTTGTTAGGAAGTTCAGAGGCAATATGTTGAAAGAAATCACTGAGGAGGTGTCTGAAACTCTCCTTAGAAATCTCCATGATGGGTTGTTGCCTGAAGTAATGAAGATGATCCACACCCAGTTGCCTCGCCACTTTCCTCAGGATCTTGAAATAATTAAAAAGGAAATGATGCAGTTGAGGAAAACTATAAACAACATTGCTCCAGTGTCTGGTCGAACTTTTGACTCTGCTGACAGACATAAGCTGGATCAGGTGTGGAATCATCTTCAATCCGGAGATGCTTCCAAGGGGGAAGGTTCTGGTTCTGGTACAGAGAAGGTTGTTGATCTTAAGAAGAAGATCGAAGTCTGGAAGAAGGTTATTGGAGAAGATGTCACTGGTACTGAAGCCAGTGGACAAGTTGAGGAAGAGGCTGCTGGTACTGATGCCAGTGAGCCAATTTTTGAAAAGTTCTCAGACATTCCTACCACAATGAAAAGTCTCAAAAGAAAGAAAGTGGTGTCTGGGGAACCAACAAATGAAGCAGAAGAGGAATATGTGTCTGCTGATGAGGCCAAGGCAAAGAGACTGGAGCAAGAGTGCATCTTAATTGAAATTTTCAAGAAAAACTTAAAAGATGACTTGATTGCTCACCAGTTAGATATGGTCAGGCATGGGACTCTGGATTCTTACAACGCTGGCAGGTTGGGCGTACAAATTGAAGTTTACAAGAAGATGAAGGATGATCCTAGGCTGAAGAAGTGTCTGGATGCCTTGGATAACGTCTATATTCGATCCATGTATGCTCAGGATGAACAAGTTTATGATTCTGAAATTTATGGTGTGAGCATACTGGATCTTATTGCCCAGAGAAGAGAAGAATTGAAAAATCTCCAGCAACAAGTAAGGAGTAATGCAACTGCTCTGGAGCATGAATATAGGAAGAAAGTTAAGGGTTTGCCCAAGGCACCAATCAGAAAATTCAAAGCTGCCAGAGATGCAGATCTTAGCACCTTCATTCCCTTGAACACAACTGAAAGGATAAACAAAGAAAATTTTCAACAAGTTGCTGAACCAAGAAAAGTGTCCAGGGAAGTGGATGAAATGGTGAAAAGGGCTCAAACAAAAGAAAAGTATGAACATTTGTCACAATTTAGAGCTGATGTCCGATCAATACTGGGTACTGAGATCCATCTGGCAGAAAATCATGACAATTTCTCTAAGTTCCATGTCAAACTCTTAAGAGAAGGGAACTTTACTAATGAAAGAAAAGACACTTCAATCAGGGCTTTTGGGTGGTCAGAATTAAGAGAGATTGGTCTTTCATTCAGGGGTAAAGATGTATCCCAAGATGTTAAATACTTTATGAAGAGGATTGGCAAGGAATGGATGAGGAAGGAGTTGATGGAGATGGAGCTGGGCCTAAGGACTTCTCTTACTTCGTCTTCATCTCCAGGTGTAAAGAGGAAGGCCACTGAAGAGCCAGCTGGGCATGCTGAAAAGAAACAGGCCTGACTCTGATATTGTACTTGTATTTATTTTAATGTTGATAAAATTGTAACTTTCCTCCAGTTGATGTCTGTAAATATAAGTTGCAATTCCTATTTTTTTTACAAGTACTTATCCAGATTAAGTCTAAAAATTAAAATGTACAAACTGGGAACACTAATGATCTATAAAGTGGCTCTCCAGAAATTCAAATTAGACTTAGTCAAAGTTTTTTAAGGATTCTTCAAGCACAAACTTGGATAGATAAAAGCTTGAAAATCCTTGCATAATTTCTAAACAAATATGGGGAATTTGTTAGGTCCAGATTTACTGGACTCGCTCCAGACGTAACTACTAGAGCCCTCTGAAGATTTGTCCAGAAATTATGTGAAGACCAGTGAACAACTTACTTGTATAAAATCTGGATTCCACTGGATTTGTTCACTATACTTCACTCCAGTCAAGATCTTTTCACTAAAGAACATTCTCACTGAAGTCGAAGACTGAAGTCTAAAGAAAGAAGTCTGACAAATAGCGGAGCTTACTGGAAGACTTACCAGATCTCCAGACTGGAGTCCTTGTCAGTATTCTAGACCTTACAAGTCTGAACACTGACTACGAGGAATTGACTTTATGCCTTTACATGCCTTTAACCGGACAATTCATTTCTCTTTTGTTAAAATCCTTACACGCATGTAAAGGTGGTTGGTTAATTAGAAGACAAGTCACTATCATGTGACTTTATTCTTGTACTTTAATCAATGCTTTTAAGGAATTAAAGTAATTTCCTTAGATGCATGTAACCATATTTGTACGGCAAAAAGAATATTATATTTATCTTTTTTGCCTATAAATACCAAGTCACTTCCTCGTCCAAATCACATACTTTTGCAATTTGGTGCCTTTGCTCAAATACTCTCGATCTAAACAGTCATACTTCACCACTTTAAGTATTTCGATTAAAGAGTTTATTTAACAAAGATTAGATCACTTGTAATTCATAGGTTGTTTAGATACTTACTTTGTAATATCTTGTTCCGCAACAACCTTGTATTTTATTTAACATCAATAAATAAAATACACTTGAAAATTACATTGTGTGTCACCATCTACTAATTTGCTTATCTTTATATTGCTTAAGTACGTATTACGTTATATATATTCTTGCAATTATATTTATCGTAATACTAGTCCAATCTAGTGCTTACTTGACGTTTAATACTAGTCCTATCTAGTGATTACTTGACTTGTTATTCTACACTTGTGGGTTAAACCATCGAGTGAGGGACTTCACATTTTTGCTTAATGGATTATGAAATTAATTCATCAAAGTGATAGTGGGAGACAAAGTGTACTGTTGATGTCAGATATGTTCTTGTGAAAAGTGAATTGTGATTGGCTGTGTGATAATAAATCAAGACGATCTTGTTTTTGTTTGGTGTCTAGGACGATTTGTAGTAGATCATATCATTTCATTTTTCATTCAAGACGATCTTGACTACAATTATCACTATTATTGTACTACTTTGACTTGTGTGGATCTGTGTGATCGAATTTGTGGCTGTGTGGTTTAGTGTTTTGGTTGGGAACTAATGATATTTGCTATATGCCTTTAAAGATATATTGTAAGTGTTTTTTGTGCATCTTGCTCATAACATGGATGGTCTAAAACTAATTCTTGGTCTAAAAGTATACTACAAAAAAAAATTAAAAAAAAATCAATATTGTAGGATTATGCTGATATTTAAGTACAGGTTTATTATGTGTGTTGTTCAGCAAAATTTTAGACGTCTCAATAAGTATAAGTTTATATTGTTTTGTGAAATGATCACTTGAATTATAAATGATGAAGCTTGACTGATTTTTATAATTCATTAATTAGAACCTTCTGTTGCATATTAAAAAAAGTCGGCATTCGTTTTGATTTCATTCGTTACATTCGTTTTGATTACATTCGATATATTTGTATATATAAAATCGAATTTGTGGATTTGGAGAAATTATATAGTCCTTTGACAAGTGTTTCGAATGAATATATACCAAATCAATCATAATAGTTTATCACTGGAATCAACGTAGCATTACTGAATGAACGTAGCATTAGTGGAATGAATATATACCAAATCAATGATAATCCAAAATGAATAAAGAAGCATGAAATTTTATTAATTAAATTATCAAACAAACAAAAGACATAGTTTATTAAACCCTAAAAGGGTATAACAACGATCACAAATATTAAAGACGCAAAATAATTATACATATCATGACTTAAGGTTGACTTTATCAAGGTGCCCTTTCTATTTAACAATCCTCTCGAATATTGAGTTGAGTTCTTTGAGACAATTTTCGGCTAACTGGATGTCATCGTGAATTTGAAAGTAGAGTCCGTCGAAGACCCTTGCACAACCAGCACGACGGTCATAATCTAAATTAACAAATAGATAAAAAAGTAACATCACATACAACATCATAGTGTGTTTTTTTAAAAAAATGAAAGAGATAAATGAAGAGCGAATGTTTACCCCCAATGAAAGAGATGGCTGGACAGGCGGTGGAAAAGGTGCAACGACCGAGGTTAGCGCGTTGTTGGTTGCAGCGGCGTTATGGGTTGCAGAAGGCGAGTTTGGAGCGTGTCCATTGGACACATCGATGGAATTAGCAATCGTTTGGGGCTGAGTGTGCGAGCGGCGACGATGTTTCTTTTTGCGCGATGAAGAAGCATCGGTAGATGGCCCGTTTTTTGCCATTCGAGATTTTAAGGAGACTTACAATGTAAAGAAGATGAAAAGGTTTATATAGTGATGATGGTAGGTAATCAATATCAAAAGTCAGATTAATTTGAATTTTGAAATATGTTATTGATAAACACAACTTAAATGCTTATCATATGGGGATGTTTGACTACGTGCATGGACGTGTGAATTTAGAAGGCAACTAAATTATGAGATTTGAGGCAACTGAATACTTACCAAAAGGAAAAATCGTGGTGGACGTGTGTTTGACTACGTGCATGGACGTGGAACTTTTAGAAGGTAGTAATGTCGGGGTCAGACTTCTATTAGTAATGTAGGGGTTGTGAGTCCACTTAACAAGATGTACAAGAGATCAAGATATAACAAGATATAAGGTTAGACAATAATAATCACAAGTTATATCAAGAAACCCGACTGACAAGTAAATCGAAACTAGATATGACTAGTTAGAATTACGATCCAGATAATGGATAAGAATAATAAAGTACGATTTCTTGAAACTATATAAAATACTAAATATAATCAAGTATTATGGCAATGAGTCGAGATGTATTTTTCAATGTATTTTATTTATTGCTATAAACAAAATACAAGAGTTGTTGCGGAACAAAGATAATCACACTTGTGAAAGTATCTAAACAACCCCAGAAATACAATGATCTATGCGACAAGGAATTACTCGTAAGAATACTTAGAGTAATATCACACGTTGCAATTGCCAAAGTTCCAAGCATTTTTGCAAGTGTGAGAAGTCTTATATTTATAGGCAAACATGTCTTGATGACATGACAATATGCCGTACAAAAATATGGTTGGATGCATTTATGGATTTGTGGGACAAATCCATAACATGTTTGTTTAAGGTAAAGTATGTAAGTTTCTTTGATGTGACTTGACATACTTTATTCCCAACCTTTTGCGAAAACTTTCCCAATCCCAGGTTGACAGTAATTAACCGGGTAAAGGTAGTTAAAGCTGCAAAAAGACTTTCCTCGTAATCAGTGAAAAAGTGTTGTAAGTACTTTTTCACTGAGCCTCTTCAGATTCAACTTCAGGTAAGATCTTCTCTGAGCTCTGCTTCTGAGATGATCTTCTTCTTCAGTCTTCAGTCTTTGACTTTCGTCTGAACGTCTTCAGTGTAAGTTGATTCTGAATCTGAAGTGAAGCTTCAGTGAGCTTTATTCTGAATGACTTCAGAATCCTGCGCAAGCTTTCTTCACTGAACTTCAATTATTTTGAACAAATCATACTTAGTCGATTTTTGACCTAACAAATTCCCCCTATTTGTTCTAAAATAGTTCATGTATTTTAGACTTCAATCTATACAAGTTTGTAAGTCTAAAAATACAAATTTTTGTTTAAGTTGTAAAAATATTTCTAAGGACATCTCATAGATCATGATGCCTTAAGAAAATTTTCTTGTTTGTTTTCTTACTTAAACTATTTCCTAATAATATGATGTAACTTGTAACTATATAGAAGATACTGAGATGATTGTTGAGTCACAAGTACAGAAATGAAATGAAAAATATTTACAAGTTCAAATATTTACAAAGAGATACAACTACTTCTTCGCGGGCCTTGAGCCAGAAGGTGCTTCAGTAGCCTTTCTCTTTGGATAGCTGATCTTCCCAAATAGTCTTTCCTCCATCTCAACTTTGGCCTTCATTTTTTGTTGGATCTTCAGCATCCAGGCGCCATTCAGATGAAACTTTGGCTTTCCTTTCAGAGCATTGATCATCTCCTTGTGCTCAGAATACCCAAACTTATGCACCGAAACCTGCTCATACTCTTCTTCAGCTCTACCTTCTCTTTTTACAGTCAGATTGAACAGTTTTAGACCATCTTCCTTCAGAATTTGCACATCAAGGATCTTTGCAGGATGACACCTGTGTTTCATATAATAATCATACTGATCTTTCTCATGTTTATCCTTCACCTGAGCAACTTCTTTAGAAATAGGTATGAATGTAGAGAGGTCAGCATCTCGAGCATGCTTTCTTGTTGTCCTTGGGCCAGTAAGTTTGGGCTTCTGAGGTGGCCTGCAGATTTCCTTCTCAGCCTTCAGAACACTGGACATAATTTCCTTCTTTTTAATCTCCATCTCTTTCTTCCTATTCTTTACCAGATCTTCAATAGATATCTTGAAAGTGAGATGGTCCAGCTTTTGTTCTAAGGGAGAATACTTCATCCCATATTCATATTCAGCCAATTCCATCAATGCCTTCTGCACTCTTGCATCATGTTTAATCTTTTGATATCTTTCATTTGTGAGGCCAAGAGCTGCAGCATCTACCAGATCAATGGTACCCATTGCCAAATGTTGGGCCCTTTCTCTTTCTTTGGTGTCTCTCCACATAATGAATTGGTTGGAGACTTGTCTTTGAAGGGCTTCCAACTTTTTCTGGTCAGCATCTAAATCTGGCAATGGATAACCATGCTCATCCACATTTTCTCCAACAACAAAACCAGAGTCCTTGGTCCCCTTTTTCTTTGGTTCCTCAACCATCTTAGCTTTGCCTTTGTATTTCCTAGCTTGTTCAGATGGTTGAGGTTCAGATTGTTTCCTCAGTTGTTCCCCCTCAGATTCAGATTGCCTCTTGGTTGCTTCTATTAATTCTTGAGAGCTTTCTAGCAAACCAATTGGCACATCACTTCCCCCTTTGGGAATCTCCGCAGGCCTCCTAGCATATAAGTCAATGGCCTTCTGCATGCCCTGCAGAGGTTCCCAATTCTGCTGGGTAATACTGTCAGAAATACCCTTAGACATAGTGGCAAACTGAGCTCTCAATCTAAATATAGAGTTCAGGTTCAGCTTCTCATGCTCCAGGACTTCTTTCAGCAATCCCTTTTCTTCATCAGATAACGCACCAGATGGGGGAGGAGTAACAACTTCAGGAGCTTTCTTGAGCAGGGCCAGGATTTCATCCAGTTGCTTTGACTAGTTCTGAAGTTGTTGATCAAGAGTTGACATAGAATTCTTCATTCACTAACAGCTTTGTCAACCTTGTCATTTGTTGCTTTTGAGACTTCAGAAACCATCAACCTGACCCTCTCTTCAACCTGTTCTGCCACTGACACTGAAATCTGAGAGATAATATCTTTAGAGAATATGGATTTCAGTGTCTTAGAAACCTTTCCACCAACAGAGGCACCAAGGGACTCTTCATCAACATTAGGCTTCTTAACCAACTCACCAATTTCTTTTTCAAGTGCCAAGAAAGAGCTTTGTATCATAAGTATCCAGGATTGCAGATTCGCAACAACTGAACTCTGCACATCCCTCTTGGTCAACTTGAATGCTTCACCAACTGCCCTACTCAAACCATTACATGAGGACACCAATTCATGTAACTTCCCAACCACCAAGCTCTCATTAACTGCAATCCTTGTAAATTCATTACCCATAGAAACCTGGGCACCCTTCAATTCGGCCAGAGACTTGGTGTTGGCAGCTAGAGATTTAGATTAGCCCTCAACCTGAATGAGAAGATTTTGGACTTCAGTTTGTGACTTCTCTAGCTGAGCTTCCATGCTCAGAGGTGCAGTAGACGAAGCTGAAGCAACAAAGGGAGTTGTTCTGATGCTTGCCAGAGTTCTTTCCAAAATTCTTTCTGAGGGACCATCAGACTCGGTCTCAGAATCTAGTTCCTTTTCTTGATCTCCTGGCAGATCATACGTTCTCCTTGGTGGAACAACATGGATTTGAGGGTGAAGGAATTGAAGAGGTGGTTGAAAAACGGCAGATGTAACATAGGCTAGTGTTGTGCCTTGGGGAAACAAAGGATGTTGATGAGAAATTGATGGTGGTTGATAAGGTGGATCAAGATCTATGACATTTTGTAGTTGTTGCTGTTGTTCCAAAAGAGGTGGTGATAAGGGTTCTTCAACAGGATTGAGGGTTGGCTCAGAATCTGAAAGATTCTCCCTCAACAAGTCTTCATCAAATACAAAGTCTTCGAGGTTTCCCTCAGGAAGCTCATCGTCATCCGAGATATTTACAATCTGGTCAGATATGCTCTGGTCTTGATTCCCAGAATCCAAGCCAGCACCCAGTTCAGCAGCTGCTTCAGCAGGTGCATCGTTACTGGTCAGAGGTGGAACAACTTCAGACGATACCATTTGTGCCTCAGTAACCCTTGTGCTGGATCCAAGAGTCTCTTCATTGGCCGTAGACTTTGAAACCTCCATTTCTCTGGGTATCACCTGAGAAACATCAAAAGTTTGTGCATGCAAAGAGTGTAAGATTTGTGAAGTTACAGGGAGTGCATGTGCAGATTCAACTTCTAATGTGTGTTGGGCTGACACACCAATATCTTCACCATTTCCTCCTAAAGAAGTTTTGGAGATGGTTGCTTGTAGGTTTCCCATTTGACCTTCTTCTGAAACCTGTTTTGAGGTTTCAGAAGGCTGAGCTTGGGTACTAGTATCCTTGGGTTGTAAGGATGGCCTAAAAGGACGCAGTTTTAATAAACCTTTGGAGATCCTGAGGAATCTTTTGGGAGATCCTCAGGTTGGTCAGTGGAAGATGAAGATGGCAGGGTAGAACTTGTTTTGGGTTTAAACAAGTGTAATAAATTGCCACTAGATCAACTGATGGGTCTCACATTCTTTTGTGACCCGCCCAGTGATCTTTCTGAGCCAGCCGGTCGTGTTGTGTCAGTTTTATCATTGTTACCAAGTACCTGAAGCATTAAAGGAAAAGTTCAGGTTCGTCCTCAGACTCAGTCAGCTTCGAGAGATCTTTGCAGAAGTCCATCTGAGAGCTCTCCTGAAGGATATCAGAATATCCTTCTCCCAGAATTGCAAGAAAGCATATACTCAAAAATCTAGGGAAGGCAATATGAATGCTCCTCTTCCCCTTCAACTTAGTCAACAGCTGAGCAAACAACATCTCAGCAAAGTCCACCTTCATCCCATGCCAGAGATAATAGCCCATCTCGACTTGGATCAACGAAATTTGATCCAATCCTCCACTGTTCCCTCCAAGACACTCCACAATCTGTGTCCAGAAATATCTCTAGCACCCCTTGAAACCAACGATGAAGATGTGGCCAGATGTCTTCAAGTTGCCATCATCATCAAGAATTTGATTGTGGCCGGTAGCAAGCAAAACTTCTCTGAAGTTAACCCCTTTTTGTCTTTTTGTATAAGGGGTATTGGGAGGCAAGTAATTTAACCTTAGCGCCTCCCTGAAACCATCAAGCGTCAATACGCACTTCACCGTACCTTCCTTCAGCGTGAATGCTATCGACTTCTCATCCTTGGCAACTTCCGCCGTATACCAAAATTCTAGCTAATAACGATGATATAATCGCTCTGGATCAGCAGTTAGAGCGTAAGAGATGGGACAGCGTTGAAGAAACGCATTTATTCTGCCCATTAGCCCTTCGGATTTGGCATTTAGGGCTGCCTTAAAGTTGTTCATATTGAACCGAATGGTTTTGGATTCAAAATCCTTTGGCCATTGAGAACTAGGCTTTACTGCAGATTTGGGTGGTGAATATTCAAAAGCGATAAGTGTTTTAGGTTCTTTGACAGTCGATGAAGAAGCCATTTAACAGAGATAGAATAAGAGAAAGAAAGGAGATGAAAATGTGTTAAGAAAATTTAGGGTTTGAAGTTATGAGAGAAAATGAATTAAATGTTGAATGCTTGAGAGAATGAGAGAGAGATATGATTGGGAGTAAATGAAAAATGAAATAAATGAAAGAATGATCTTGGAAAAAGGTTTATATATTTTCAAGGAATACAAAAGGATTTTCCGTTGAAAGTAAATAAAAAAAAAGATTTTGGAATTCAAACCCAATAAAATATAATAATATTTTAATTGATGGTAATTTTGATCGGGTTTGAAGTCCGAAATAATATTTGGCGACACGTCCGCATTAAATGCAACAACCGCCGTGATCCCACTTTTTCAAGAGAAATTCAACCATTTTTAATGCAAAAGCAATGATCATTTTTCTTTACGGCGCAAGTGGTATGACACATCAGCAAAAAGGTATCCTGGAACAGTAAAAATCACGTGTCCACTTGCCAGCTAGGTATCCATTATATAATAAAAGGTTTAAAAGAACTTCAGAATAATTTAAAGTTCTGAGGAAGATTAAGGAAGTGCAATCTGAACCTTCTCATATTCACGAGACTCTGAAGTTTTTCAGTTTTTGAATCATTTCAGACAAAATATTTTCTGAGTTAAAAACATTTTTGTCTATTCCCCCTGTATTGCTACACAAGATTTAGCATTCCTAACTCACTGATGAGATGTTTGAAAGTTTTGACATCTAAAGGTTTTGTAAACACATCAGCCAGTTGTTTATCAGTGGGAATGAAATGAAGTTCAATATCACCTTTTAAAATATGATCACGAATGAAATGGTACCTGAGATCAATATGCTTGGTTTTAGAGTGCATGACAGGATTGTGAGAGATTGCGATGGCACTAGTGTTATCACAGAATATTGGTGTTCTTGTGTATTTGACACCGTAATCAGTTAGTTGGTTTTTCATCCATAGGATCTGAGCACAACAACTTGCATCAGAAATGTACTCAGCCTCAGCAATGGATAATGAAACTGCAGTCTGTTTCTTGCTTGTCCAACTAACCAATTTGCCACCAAGGAAATGACAACCACCTGTGGTACTTTTCCTATCTATCTTACAACCTGCATGATCAGAATTTGAATAGCCCATGAGATCTAGACTTGAGCCTTTGGGATACCAAAGACCTAGTCTGGGGACACCTTTCAGGTATCGAAAAATTCTTTTTACTGCATTCTGGTGTGCTTCTCTGGGATCAGATTGAAATCGTGCACAAAGACATGTTGCAAACATTATGTCTGGTCTACTTGCGGTTAAGTACATTAATGATCCAACCATACCACGATACTTTGTGGGATCGACAGGTTTTCCATTAGGATCCGAGTCCAATGTTAATGGTGTAGAAATTGGAGTATCTTTAGATGAAACTGAATCAAATTGATATTTCTTTAATAAATCTTTGACATATTTTTCTTGATTAATAAAAATACCATCACTGGTTTGTTTCACTTGAAGACCCAGAAAATATGTCAATTCACCCATCATACTCAAATCATACTAAGAAGACATAATTTTTGAAAACTTGTCACACAATTTTTCATTTGTAGACCCAAACACAATATCATCAACATATATTTGTACAAGTAAGATATCACTTTTCTCATGCAAGATGAATAAAGTGTTATCTATAGCACCTCTACGAAAACCATTATCTAAAAGATGTCGAGTTAGAGTATCATACCAGGCTCTAGGTGCTTGTCTCAAACCATACAATGCTTTGTTCAGTCGATACACCCAGTGAGGTTTTTCTTTGCTTTCAAACCCTGGTGGTTGATACACATACACAACTTCTTCTAGCTCTCCATTCAGGAATGCACTTTTGACATCCATTTGGTAGACTTTGAACTCATGATGAGCTGCAAATGCTAAGAATATTCTGATAGCTTCAAGTCTGGCAACTGGTGCAAAAGTCTCATCAAAATCAACTCCTTCTTCTTATGCATAACCCTTTGCAACAAGTCTGGCCTTGTTCCTGATTACATGACCATCTTCATCTACCTTGTTTCGAAAGACCCATCTTGTCCCAATTGGTTCTTTCTTCAGATTGGGGGGACATGGAACAAGCTCCCAGACATTGTTCCTTTCAAATTGGTTGAGCTCTTCTTGCATGGCTTCAACCCAACTTGGATCTTTTAAAGCCTCGTCAATCTTCTTCGGTTCTATTAGTGACAAGAAGCTGACATATAAGCATTGATCGCTTGTGGCTCTTCTGGTCTGAACCCCTCTACTTGGATCACCAATCACTTGATCAATTGGATGTGAGCGAGTCCATTTAGAGTAATGACCAGGATGAACAATGATATCAGTGCAAGAACTCCTCTGTCATACTTCAGAAGATGGAACAGAATAAACTATTTCAGTTTCATCATCTTCATAATCTTGTAAATCACGATTTGCATCATGAAATTCTTCGGTCTGAGGTATTTCAGGGGATACTGATATCTGAGGAGCAGCACGCACATCTGATCCAATAGTCAATTCAGTAGGTAGTTTGAATGTGACTGAAGGATAAAATGGAATGTTACTTTGCTGATTTGTAGTTGGTTCTGAACTGGATTTAACAGAAACATATTCAGGTGTCTGATCAGATTTGTCATTTAGATCAGAATCACCGAAACTGAAAGGACTTTCTGAAGGTGGTTCAGAGACTGGTTTATTAAAGATTGCAGAATTTGATTCATCAAAGGTAACATGAATTGACTCATCAACCTTTTCAAGTCTTTTGTTATAGACTCTAAAGGCCTTGCAAATTGTCGAATAACCTAGGAAGTAACCTTCATCAGCTTTGGCATCGAATTTGCCCAATTTGCTGGAATCATTCAGAATATATACTGGACATCCAAAAACATGAAAATATCCAATATTAGGCTTTCTATTTCTGAGTACTTCATAGGCAGTCTTCTTATGTCTTTTGACATAGATGGAACGATTCTGGGTGTAGCAAGCATTTGCAATAGCTTTAGCCCAAAAACATTTTGGAAGACCTGATTCATTCAACATACTTCTGGCAGCTTCTATCAGTGTTCGATTCTTTCTCTCTACAACACCATTTTGCTCTGGAGTATGTGCTGAGGAGAAGTTCTGAGATATGCCAGTGTCAGTGCAGAAGGTTTCCAGAGTGGAATTTCTGAATTCAGTTCCATTGTCACTTCTGAGCTGACGTACTTTTCGCTTATGCTTGAGTTCAATTTGTTTTATGAGGGCAATTATTTCAGCAGCAGCTTCATTTTTGTTTCCGAGGAAGATTACCCAACAATATCTTGAATATTCATCAACTACAACTAAAGTGTACTTCTTCCCTGCTCTTGTCTGAACATTCACAGGACCAAAAAGATCCATATGTAACATATGAAGTGGTTCAATGATGCTGAAATTTTGCTTGGTCTTGAAAGATGCTCTTTTCTTCTTTCCCATTTCACACCCTGGACATGGCTTGTCTTTATTGAAAGACATGGCTGGTATCCCATCAGCAAGTTGTTTTCTTGACAACTTATTTATATTTTTGAAATTGAGATGGGATAACCTTTTGTGCCACAACCAGTTGGTGTCCTCATTAGCCTTTGTATAGAAACATTGTTCAGAAGTAGCACTGTTCATGTCTACTACATAAATGTTTCCTTTTCTGGGAGCAATCATTACTACCTTCCAATCTCTGTTGAATATGGTGCCTTATGAAATATCAAATAAAACCTTAAAGCCATCATCACAAAGTTGACTTACACTGATCAGGTTATATTTCAAACCATTCACATATGCAACTTTTGTGAATTTGACCTGACCGTTATTCACAACACCATATCCTTCAGTCTGTCCATGATCGTCATTACCAAAAGTGATTGAGGGCCCCTCTTGCACCTTATATTCCTCTAGCAGGGATTTGTGACCAGTCATGGTTCTGCCAGCAGCACTGTCAAGAAGCCAGGTGTTCTTTTTGCGGTCACCCTGCACATACACAAAGATTAGTTCTTTTTGGGAACCCATCTTTTGATGGGTTCACTGTACTTTCCCTGAACAGCATCAGATTTCTTTGGTATATGAGGAACAGATGGATCAAAGGGAATTTCAGTCATAATTTAAGATGACACAAAAACAGTTGGTTTAACGACTTCAGAAACCTTTTTCTTCTCAGATTTTTGCTTTTCTTGTTTAATTTTCTTTGAAAAAGGTTTTGGGTTTTGTTTGGGATTTTAGGGAGTGCTTTCAACATTTTTTAATCGTGCATTACAGCTTTGCACTTGCCTAGCCAAATTTTGAAATTGACTTTCAATTCTTATCAAAATAGATTCTTGATTAGAAACCTGAGCTCTACCAGAATCAGAGGTAGAAGGCTCAGCAGGGATGACATTCTTCTTCTTTTTCTGGTTCTTGGGAGCCTGATTTGAAGACTGAGGGGAAGGCTTCTTGGATTTAGTTTTCTTGTCTGAAGCACTGGTCTGACATGCTTCAGATTTGCCCTCAGGTTGTTCCTGGGCTTGATCAGTTATCAGTTTTAATTTTCCAAGATCTTTAAAAACAATTTCTGGTCTCATTTCTTTTGGAAGAGCATCCAGATCAGTTATTACAGAAGCAAGATGAAGATCACCAGTGCCATAGGCAATTCTTTGGTTCTCAAAAGTTTTCTTTATGGCAGCTTCTGGAAAAGGTGATTTCATCCAAGATTTTAATATTTTTTGTTCTTTTTCTAAAATGATTTTCAGTTCTTCCTTTTCCAATTCTAATTTTGAAACCATTGACTGATAATTTTTCAAGGCCAACTGAACATCTTTTAGTTCTTTCAATCTGGCCTGACTGGCGTTCAGTTCAGAAGAGTTTATTTCAAAATTTTTAATGCTTTCTGAACGCACAGTCTCAACATATGATATGTCAGCCTCAATTCGAACTAAAAGATCCAGTTTTAGTCCTTCATCCTTCTCAAAACCAAAATCACTCACCTTTTTCATGATTATATTCACCCAACGACCAGATTCCACATCAGACTTAACAATATGACTTAGATCTTCACGAGCCATGAAACACATATCCCTTACTTCTTCTTCATCATCAGATGACACGTCAGAATCCTCCCATTTTTCAGTGTCTGCCACCATGCAGCTATTTTTTTTGGATCTTCAGCATCCAGGCGCCATTCAGATGAGACTTTGTCTTTCCTTTCAGAGCATTGATCATCTCCTTGTGCTCAGAATACCCAAACTTATGCACCGAAACCTGGCTCTGATACCAAATGTGAGTCCACTTAACAAGATGTACAAGTGATCAAGATATAACAAGATATAAGGTTAGACAATAATAATCACAAGTTATATCAAGAAACTCGACTGGCAAGTAAATCAAAACTAGATATGACTAGTTAGAATTACGATCCAGATAATGGATAAGAATAATAAAGTACGATTGCTTGAAACTATATAAAATACTAAATATAATCAAGTATTATGGCAATGAGTTGAGATGTATTTTTCAATGTATTTTATTTATTGCTATAAACAAAATACAAGAGTTGTTGCGGAACAAAAATAATCACACTTGTGAAAGTATCTAAACAACCCCAGAAATACAAATGATCTATGCGACAAGGAATTACTCGTAAGAATACTTAGAGTAATATCACACGTTGCAATTGCCAAAGTTCCAAGCATTTTTGCAAGTGTGAGAAGTCTTATATTTATAGGCAAACATATCTTGATGACATGGCAATATGCCGTACAAAAATATAGTTGGATGCATTTATGGATTTGTGGGACAAATCCATAACATGCTTGTTTAAGGTAAAGTATGTAAATTTCTTTGATGTGACTTGACATACTTTATTCCCAACCTTTTGCTAAAACTTTCCTAATCCCAGGTTGAAAGTAATTAACCGGGTAAAGGTAGTTAAAGCTGCGAAAAGACTTTCCTCGTAATCAGTGAAAAAGTGTTGTAAGTACTTTTTCACTGAGCCTCTTCAGATTCAACTTCAGGTAAGATCTTCTCTGAGCTCTGCTTCTGAGATGATCTTCTTCTTCAGTCTTCAGTTTTTGACTTCAGTCTGAACGTCTTCAGTGTAGGTTGATTCTGAATCTGAAGTGAAGCTTCAGCGAGCTTTATTTTGAATGACTTCAGAATCCTGAGCAAGCTTTCTTCACTGAACTTCAATTATTTTGAACAAATCATACTTAGTCGATTTTCGACCTAACAGGGGTATATTAGACTTTTCTCCCCTGTAACTTTCAACAGGGGGCTATAATCTTTAATATGTAGTATAGATAGTTATTCACACACCCGCAACTCTCTCTCTCAATGTCTTTTTCTTTTTCTTCATTTGCACCCTCTTAATAGTATTTTCGCTGCAACGTGCGGGTATCATGCTAATTAATATTACTGTAAATTAAGACTATGTTTTGTTGCAACTTTCTAGCCGAGCCCGCAATCTAGTCCATTCCAAATAATTTGGCCTTAGTTTTCGTTTCACATGCAAAGCAGAGTGCAACATCTTATTCTTTATTCACGTAAACCTACAATCCAAATAAATCATATGTATCTAAAGTCCATCAAAATAAATATAACTTAAACATTAAAAAACTGGTAAAATAAATATATATAAAATAAACAATATTAATTGACATCCAATCATCCGTCTAGTTGACTTGTTGGTCAGTAAAAGATTGTGCAATTTTGTATATATTAAATAAGTTTAATATGTGTTGATTTTCTGCTGTATACTCCCAACTTGTGTGGTTATCAACCATTATGGCAAAGTTAGGGACATAATGATAATATAATGATTATAATTTACGAGCATGTTACCCGCTCGTTGCAATGGATACTATGGACCGAGTTTCTCATGTTAAGATTACCTTGTTTTTTACTTTTGATTTCTGGTGAATTTGTGTATTACTTCCTTAATTGTTGTCAAAGAAAGAGGAAAGTGTTTACCAAGAAAGAAAGTTATATAATATGAAAGATCAAAGGTAGAGAATAATGGGTATGTAAGAGAAAATATATAAATTCGCATGTTCCAAAATTCTAAACTTTCAACAACACTCAATAATTTTTAGAACGAAATGCATTTTTGGTCCCTGTCTTATCACACATTTTGTAAGTTTGATACAAACATGTGCAAAGTCGCGAAACGCATACCTGTCATACCACACCCGTTGCAATCTTGGTCCAAAGTTAACTTTCCGTCTAATTTTCACTGTTAGTGACACCATGTGCCAATCACGTGGTCGGTAGTTTCTTCCATTTAATGACCATAGGACCATTTTTGCAAAATAAAAATAAATAAATAAATTTGTATCATCATTCGTTATGTGAATAGATTCATCTACATCACTTTCATTAGTTTTATCATCAAATATAAACCTAAAAAACCAATTAAAGCATAATACCACCATTATTGTTGTCGACTTCCTTTAAACAAACCATACCACTTGCAATCCAAAATGAAATGACTGATGCATCTTACAAACATCAGAAACAACCACCCTAAATAACAAATAAATACTTAAATATATATACAAAAATCAAAGATATAATATATATATGGGGAGATGTAGGAAAAAATCAAATATATAATAGTATTGGTACTGTATTATCACGAGTATGATTCTACACGTTTCAAGAGCAAATTCCTTAATTAAAATAAAAACTGAAAAAGAAAATCAACAAAATTTTTCTTGAACTTCTTTCTTCAATTTTGTCTTCATTTTTCATCAAATCGACCTCAGGATCGTGTGCTGATCATTTTCATCTTTTCAATTTTTTGATTCATTGAGTTTTGTTGAGTTTTCCGGCGATCTGACATATCTTCTGGCGAGTTTGAAAATCGATTTTTGTTGCCGGGGATTTGTGCGGAATCTGTTTGTGAGTATTTTGGTAGTGGTTTCATGGTCTAATTCGAAGAAACAAGTGAAAATTCGGCATTTAAGTTTCCCGGTGAGGTGATTACTATTTTCTGGCCGTCGTGTGGTACTGTTCACCGCCGTGATTCTTTAAGAAAGCTTTCCTGCAAAAAACGTTCATTTATAGATCTTAATTTTTTCCATAGTCAAAGTTTTTATAGATCTTGATGATGATGAAATATGTATTTTGGTTAGTTGCAGAAATAGTCCTCGTTTATATGAAAAGACAGTATTACCCCTTACGTGAGGGGCTCATGATGTCTTTAACGAAAAAATAGATGGAACGTTATTGTTGCACCAAAATTGCAACATGTGTGATATGACTGGGATGTGTTTCGTGACTTTGCACATGTTTGTATCAAGCTTGCAAAAGGTGTAATAAAACAGAGACCAAAAATGTAATTTGTTCTAATTTTTATAAGGGAGTATAGATAAACAATTGTGGCCAAGTTGAAAAACAGAGAGTTTTAATGGTTTCTACAATTCTACCTAAACTTACACAGTTACATTGCTAGGGACGCACAATGGTATTGTTATTGTGCTTACTTCTGTTCTGACACATACTTGAAGTATTTGATGATGATTAGCACGCATTTAGAGTTTCAAAACATCACTATTTCATAGTTATTTCAGTTATTAATACTAGAACAGATCGATTCTTGATCATAGAGCCCTTACATATACAAGTTAAACTTGTTCACGGATCCATACTTAATTTATAAACCACTTCCTATATCTTCCCACCACAAATGCATACCATGTTAACAATCTCTTAGGGATAAGTATGCAAGAATGTAACAAACTTTGGACGAATGTCTATAGTGTTAATTAACTAAAGTTGTGTACTTATGTTCATTGTATGTAATAATCTTTAAATTATGTCTATTGTATGTAATCCAGATGTATCCAACCAATCAAAATGTAACAAGTGACAACTATATATGGTTGTCACGTATGTAGACGAATACATACAATAAACATAATTTAAAAATTATTAGATACAATATAGATCCTCCACTTTTATATCATATATCCAATTTTGACACCAAGAAATGAATTATAGAAATTGAAATGAATGTTCAGACGTTCAATTCAAATGAGGTTGAATATGTAATAAGTGTCTTTAATTTAATTACCACAGTCACTTTCATCCCACAATTAGATATTCTAAGGGACCCTAAGCTCATAAGGTATTTCCCCGAAAAAGGATTGAAGTGGGGAAAGGAAAAAGAGCGAGCCGGATATATCGTGACTATTCGAGAGTTTGAATCGAAGTTTCATACTGTAAGACTTATTTTATCGATTGTTATAATTTTTCTCGAATAAATCATGAATTTTATGGAATAGTATTAAAGCTCTTATCGAAAACTTACGACAGCTTGCCAAACAAAGGCTAAAAGAAAAAAGAACAGGGGTATAACTGACATGACATCTACGATTGGATTCAAAAAAACATAGGCTTCGGGCAATTTAGCCAAAAAAAAAAAAGACTAGTCGGATAAATGGCAGAATTAAGACAGATCAAACTAAAAATATTAAGCATAACATACTTTTTTTTTCCGGCGAAATAATTGCATTTTGATTGAGTTAAGGAAAAATGAAGAATATACGGTAACAAAAAAATCCTTCTACTTTTTTTTTAATGGTCAATCAAAAATCCTCCAATTCTCAAAAGAGAATAGAAGAAAATCATACTTTCATACAATATTTTAATTAAACTTATATGTTATTTCACACTATAAACATTCGTACAAAATTTATTACATCTCAAAATATTTATCCTAAAATTAATGACAAAATAGTGGTATGTTTTAGCATTCAAACTTGACGTGTAGATACAAAGGACACATACATCATTGTCTACTTATTTTCCAATATCATGCAAATATACATTTTTTCCACTTAATTTTTTTTGGATGATTGTGGTTATCAAAAAAGAGATCTCAGTTGCCAATGCCGAGAAGCCAGAAAGTCCATATAATATTTTTCTAATAAATTTAGCAATAGTAATTTTTTTTTTGAAAAAAATTTAAATATTAAATATATTACAATAAACATATATTTTTTATTATAAGGGTTGTGATTATTTGAGAATTAAAAGTTTTGTAAATACTAGAATTCTTGCAAACACATTGTGATTTAAAATTTAAAAACACATTGTGTAAATTGCATATCACTATGTGTTCGAATAATTTTCTGATTTTCACGCGCTATGAAAATCATTGTAATTTAAAATTTAACACGATGTATTTTTTGATTACACAATAAAAACACACTATGTTTTTAATAAATACACTGTGTTTTTAATAAACACAATTAAAACACATCGTGTTATACCCAGATCACAATGTGTTTTGAGCAGTTTTCTAATTTTCACATAAATTTTAGTTTTCAAATAAACATTTCACTCTATAATAAGTTTAAAATTAGTATATATGTTTGAAAAGAGTTTTGTTTAAGTGATTACATCTTTCGGTTATTAATATTAGACAGATCGATTCTTGATCATAGAGCCCTTACATATATTTTGATCATTTGAAAACTAAATTTTTCGTGAAAACTAGAAAACTGCCAAAACACATTGTGATTTGAATTTAACACATTGTGTTTTTAATATGTTTTTCGAAAACACATTCTGTTAAGTTCATATCATAGTGTGTTTTGAACAAATTTCTGATTTATAACGCTATCAAAAACACACCGTGATTTAAAACTTAACACAACATCTTTTAGGTTACACAATAAAAACACATTGTGTTTTATAAAAACACATTGTGTTAAATTCAGATCACAGTGTGTTTTGGTAAGTTTTTCTAGTTTTCACAAAAAATTTAGTTTTCAAATGAATATTTCACTATACATATATATAAGTTAAACTTGTTCACAGATCAATTTTTAATTTATAAACCACTTCCTATATCTTCACACCACAAATGCATACCATATTAACAATTTTTTAGGGATAAATATACTAGAATTTAACAAACTTTGGACGAATATCTACAGTGTGAATTAACAAAAGTTGTGTACTTATGTTCATTGTATGTAATAATAATCTTTAAATTATTTCTATTGTATGTATCCAAATGTCTCCAAAATCAAAATCTAACAAGTGACAACTATATACGGTTGTCACATATGTCTGAATACATATAATAAACATAATCTAAATATTATTAGATACAACATATATAGATCCTCCACTTTTATATCACATATCTTATTTTGACACCAAGAAATGAACTATAGATATAGAAAAGAATGATCAGATGTTCAAATCAAATGAGGTTGAATCTGTAATAAGTGTTTTTAATTTAATTACCACAATCACTTTCATACCCACAATTAGATATTCCAAGGGACTCTAAGCTCATAAGGTATTTCCCCGAAAAAGGATTGAAGTGGGGAAAGGAAAATGGGCGAGCCTCATATATTGCGGCTATCCGAGAGTTTGAATCAAAGTGTCATACTATCAGACTTATTTGATTTTATCAATTCTTATAATTTTTCTCAAATAAATCATGAATTTTCTAGGATAGTATTAAAGCTCTTATTGAAAACTTACGACAACTTGTCAAACAAAGGCTAAAAGAAAAAAGAACAGGGGTATAAATGGCATGACATCTACAATTGGATTAAAAAAAGCATAGGCTTCGGACAATTTGGCAAAGAAAATACTAGTCGGATAAAGGACAAAATTAAGACAAATCAAACTAAAAATAATAAGCATAACAGACATTTTTTTTGGTCAAAATAATTGCATTTTGATTGATTTAAGGAAAAATGAAGAAATTAAGGTAAAAAAAAATCCTTCAATTTTTTTTTTCTTCTCAATAAAAAATCCTCCAATTATAAAGGATAATAGAAGAAATCATACTTTCATACAATATCTTAATTAATTTATATGTTATTTCATACTATAAACATTCGTACAAAATTTATTATACCTCAAAATATTTATCCCTAAAATTAATGACAAAATAGTTGTATGTTTTAGCATTCAAACTTGACGGGTAGATACAAAGGACACATACATCATTGTCTACTTCTATTCCAATATATCATACAAATATACATTTTTTCCACTGAATATTTTGGATGATTGTGGTTACCAAAGAAGAGATCTCAGTTGCTAATGCCGAGAAGCCAGAAAGTGCATATAATATTTTTCTAATAAATTTAGCAATTAATATTTTTCTTAGAAAAATTCTAAATATTAAATATATTACATTAAACATATATTTCTATTATAAGGGTTGTGATTATTTAAATATTAAAATTTTTATAAATACTAGAATACTGGCAAACATAATGTAATTTGAATTTAACACAATGTGTTTTTATTTTTAGAAAAACACATTGTGTTAAGTGCATATCACAATGTGTTTGAATAATATTCTGATCTTAACGCTATGAAAACCACTGTAATTTAAAATTTAACACAATGTATTTTTTGATTACACAATAAAAACACACTATGTTTTTAATAAACACAATTAAAAAACACCGTGTTATACCCATATCACAGTGTGTTTTGACCAGTTTTTTAATTTTCAAATAATTTTTAGTTTCAAATAAACATTTCTAATTTTTACATAATTTTTAGTTTTCAAATGAACATTTCACTCTACTATAAATTTAAAAGCATTATATATATGTTTGAAAAGAATTTTGTTTAAGTGATTACATCTTTCAGTTATTAATATTAGACAGATCAATTCTTGATCATAGAGTCCTTACATCATAGAGTCCTTACATGTATAAGTTAAACTTGTTCATGGATCAATTTTTAATTTATAAACCACTTCCTATATCTTCCACCATAAATGCATACCATGCTTACAATTTTTAGGAATAAGTATTTTGAAATGTAATAAACTTTAGACAAATGTCTATAGTGTGAATTAGTTAAAGTTATGTACTTATGTTTATCATGTAATAATCTTTAAATTATGTCTATTGTATGTATCCAAATGTATCCAACCAATCAAAATATAACAAGTGACATCTATATATGGTTAGTCACGTATGTCTGAATATATACACTATACGTAATTTAAAGATTATTCGATACAATATAGATCCTCTACTTTTATATCACATATCTTATTTTGACACCAAGAAATGAATTATAAAATTAGAAAAAAATGTTCAGCCGTTCAAATCAAATGAAGTTGAAATCTTCAACACTTTCATACCCACAATCACTTTCATGTAGTTAGGACAATCACTTTCATACCCACAATTAGATATTCTAGGGACCCTAGCTAAACTAATAAAGTATTTCTCTAAAAATGGACTAAAATGTCTAAAGGAAATAGGGCTCTAAGATAATTATCTCTAAAATTAATGACAAAATAGTGGTATGTTTTAACATTCAAACTTGACGTGTAAATACAAAGGACACAAATATCATTGTCTACTTCTATTCCAATATCATGCAAGTATCCTTTTTTTCCACTAAATTTTTGGATGATTTTCGTAATCATATCAAAGAAGATATCTCAGTTGTCAATGCCGCGAAGTCGGAAATATAATATTTTTCGAATAAATTTAGCAATTAATATTTTTCGACAAAATTCTAAATATTAAATACACTACAATAAACATATATTCTATTATAAGGGTTGTGATCATTTGAAAACTAAAATTTTTATAAATTTAACACAATGCGATCTGAATTTAACATAATGTGTTTTTAATTTTTTTAAAAAAACATTGTGTTAAGTTCATTTCACAATGTGTTTTAACAAATTTCTGATTTTCACGCGCTATCAAAACATTGTGATTTAAAATTTAACACAATTTTCATTGATTACACTGTTAGAATTAAAAATGTGGTGTTAAATTGTAAATTTCCATTAGTGGAAAGATTATTAGTGATTATAGTGAGATTAGTGTAAATACTCCTTTAGTTATTTTGTAATAAGCTTTTTCTCTAACCTTATTTTCTCTCTCTAATTTCTTCTTTAACCTCCCATTACCCACACACACTAAAGCACACGCATTCCACCATTGTTATCATTATTAAGCTCATTATCTTTTACAACATTTGGTATCAGAGCATAATCGGTGAATCCGAACGGTCCACGAACATAATTTTATCTGATTGTGTTCGAAATTTCGAGATTTGAGCTTACTTTTTGGTTTCTGAAAATTCTGTTTTTTTTTTCACGAAATTTGAGCTGACTTGTGATTTTAATTAGTGATTTAGTAGTGGATTAGTGTTAAAAATTGAAAAATCAGAATTTAAGCTCAATTTTCTGTAATTTTACTTCATTTTTTTATGTTTGTTGAACTCGACATATTAATAGAAAGAAAAGTCAAAAGTTTTTGTTTACTGCTACAGTGGAGCTTCACGTGACATTTTACTTTCATTATTTTACATTGATAGAAAAGAAAAGCAGGGAAAAGAGAAAAAGGAATAAACAAAAAAAAACTTCTTATCCTAAATCTTCTTTCTTCATTTTGATCTTCGTTTCACATCGATTCGATCTTGAAATTCATAAGATATTATTTGCGTTGTGATTCCGAACAAGGAAGTGTGTTCAATTTTCATTTTGGTCAACTTTTGATGACAATTAATATTCCGGCGAGAGTCCATTTTTTCCGGCGAGTGTCAGATTCAAAATCTGTTGGCAAGGGTTTGTGCGAGGTTCGATTGTGAGCATTTTGGTGAAGATTTCAAGGTGTAATTCAAAGAAACAACAAAGATATCGTCATTTTAATTTCTCCGGCGAACTTCATATCAAAAATTTTTGCTTAGGATTAGATCGTGATTTGATTGTAAGTGTCTTGGTGGTAATTACACGTTCTAATTCGAAGTAACAATCAAGATATCAGTCTTTGAAGTTTTTCCGACGAGGTGTTTGCAATTTCTGGCAAGGTGTGGTCTGCAAATCCAGTCTTCCAACCACTATTGTTCTTATTCTTTTCAGAAGTCTTTTTGTATTGTTTGCCGAAGTGAAAATGAACAAAAAGTGTGCCGAGAAGATTTGAACACTTAGAATGTTTTTTGTTAATTCATAGCATTTGCCGACGTTATTTTCTCACATTTGCCGACTTGTGTACCCGGATTGGTTTAATTCACCAGATTACCCATTATTGCCAAAGTCACAATCATCGAATGGCGGTTTCTCACAATCATCGAATTTGCAGAGAAGTGACTGTTTAAGTTGTATATTTCGTGTTTGCCGAGTTGAACATTCACCTATTTTACTTGTTTGGCGAAGTGATTACCGAGCTTATTTCAACTTGTGTTATTTGTACTTCTTCCTCATGCCGAGCTCGTTTCTCTACATCTAAAATAACTCGTCTCATCCCATTTCAACATTCTGCCGAGCTTATTGCTCGGAAAACCATACAAATATACAAATACACAAATATACAACTTGACTGTGAGTTGCTGTTTGTTGTTAAAGTTGGAAGGTGTCTAGGCTATAATGTTTTTGTTGTGTTCATCGGCTGTTTAAGAAAAGAGGTTCTTGGGAGAGATAAACTGCATTTTTTATATAACAGGAAGATAGGAAGATCAGTTCAAGAGAGAGAGAGATACAAGTAGTGTAGATGCTGATTCGTTGTGACAATTGCAACATAGATTTGTGTTGGATCAGGGATTCGTTGAGGAACTCAGCGAGTGACTCATTCAGCGAGCTCTCAGCGAGCACATATATCTACAAGCATGATCTATCTTCAAAGTCTAAAGGATATGTTCAATGACTCATCGTCCAGTATTTGTAAGTCAAATATAAGCGGGAATTTGAAGAATAGAAGAATGGTTCCAGGGACACGTGTTAAAAGATCAAGATGAAGACATGTGACCTTGTACTACTTCGGTGCAATGGAGTTTCTCTTTCATACCGCTTTTGGAAACAAACAAGATGAAGGAAAGAGTCCTCTGCAGATCTGAATGATCCACCAATAGATAGTTGACAACCTTCATGTGTCAACATCTACTAGGGTAGTCATGTGATTCCTTATCTGCATATAAAAGGAATCACTTGACCTAGCCACAAAGTGGTTGGTGTGTTCCACAGTTCTACTTTATTCTCTTTAGTTATTTGTTAAGTCTTTGTGTGTTCAAAAACTTAACACATTTTTCTGTTTATTGTTGTTAAACAACCATCCATGTTTTCATCGTTTAGTTTGAAATACATATAACTAAACAAAGTTCTTTACTTGTCGTCTCTATTCTTGTTGTTCCATTTTTATATTACAAGTTAGTTAATCAAACACAAGTAGTGCATTCGAGGACCATCAAGTGCTCAGTGGAAAGAGTTTCCTCAAGAGTGAAATGGTTTCCTAAGTCAGCAGGCATATGAGTTCTATCATTCTCATCAGTGGACATCATGTTATTCCTATTTTCTTGAAGAACAACTGTGTTGCTGACAACATTGGGAGCACTAAACTCAACCAACATTGCTGGTCGTCCCTAGGAATTGGAGATGACACTCTGAGAATGAGGAAACTCAGTGCGTTGAGAGGCAATATAGTTAGCAAGATTAGTTTGACTTACTTGCTAAACATAATAAAGGCAATGGAAAGCCAAAAGTTTCCATCTAGTCCAATAGCAAACGGTTATTGGTAAAGACTTCTAAAATCCGTTGATCCCTGTTGCTTTGGGAAAAAGCAAAATAAAGGCAATGGAAAGCCAAAAGTTTCCATCTAGTCCAATAGCAAACGGTTATTGGTAAAGACTCCTAAAATCCGTTGATAGCTGACAATTTGCCAAAAATTGTACCTCAGCGACCATATGTGCGTCATATGCTCGCTGATATCTAATATAAAATATGTCCTTATCGATAGGTTCGCTGAGACATGTTCTATTTAGATAAAATAAAACATATTAAATAAAACATAGGACTAGATCTGAAACTCACTATTTCGGATGTAATTATGTTGATAAAGTGGCAGTCTTTTGTGCCACATATTATACACTTTTACAAAAAGGGTTACCCACTTGCTTTACTCAAGTACGTCATCTGTCCACTTGAGACTGTGACTGTGCCTCTGATGGTCTGTTCCTGTCAGACGCATATGGCGCACACTCAAGTATTTTGTAAATATTTTTTTTAAAACGTTACTCACAAGATGTTTTATATATATAAATATATAGGCTTACAGTTGTTAAAACAACTGTAGATGTTGAAAATGAGGAGAGATAAAAACTCTCTTTTGTCTTTTCATTTCTGACCAATCACATTCCTTCACCACACCCTATATATACAAACTTATACCCATACTTTCATTTTCACGCTTTCTTTCAACTATTCATCTTCTTTCCAACTTTCAAAATCTCTCAAAAAATTATTCATCTTTTCTAAATCTTAATCTTTACATTCTCCGTTCTTTGCATCTTCACATCTCACTACTAAAATCAAAATGGCTTCATCTTCTGAAACTCCATCTGCTTCCGCCGCCACTTAAAAATTTTATCTAAACTCCTTTTCCTTTTCTCCATCTTCCAATATTG
Organism: Erigeron canadensis; assembly: GCF_010389155.1. NCBI lineage: Eukaryota > Viridiplantae > Streptophyta > Magnoliopsida > Asterales > Asteraceae > Erigeron > Erigeron canadensis. The sequence goes on from NC_057765.1 coordinate 20,263,573, forward strand.
TAAAATCTTCTAAGATCTCTTTTTCTGCTTCTGAGATGGTTGTTAAGCCTAATAACCATCTCGGCTCGTCTGACGTACCGAAAAGTACAAAAGGATATAAGCCTATGTTGGATTTTATCCATGCTTCCCCTGCCAGTCTTTGTTAATGGCAGATCCGAAAAAGATATATGTTCATCTTCTTCGTGAATTCTAGTGGACATGCAACTATGATGAGTCCACCCAGTCGATTGTGGGTACTGTTCGAGAAGGGACGAAAATTGTCACTATCACTCCTACGTCCCTTCGCCAAATTCTTGGGTTTCCTCAAGAAACAAATGAAAATAGCTTTGTGGAGCCTGCTACTGAAAGTGAATGGAAAGCATGGCTGCCACCCATGTAATTCAATGTATGGGTGGAAATTCTGGGTCATACAATCAGGCATCCACTACTTCTATGCCTATGATTCATGCGCTTGCAGAAGGGAGGTTTGTTGACTTTGGGCTGCTGATCTTCAATGACATGAAGAACAAGATCTCCATGAACAATAGGTCACATACTATACCTTTTGTTAGACTATTCTCAGTAATCTTCAAGGAAGCTCTCGGTGATGCCTACTCGCTGCCAGACGCTTCAACAATCCCAATTGCAAGGGTTGGGAACAACATATACAAGCAGCCAGCTGAACATCTTGTTGCAAGGCTCACCTCTCACATGAAAGAGGTATTATTTTCTTTAAACTCCTCTCTATACCCCAAAGACAGTGACTGGGAGGTAGCACTTCCCTTTGATGAAGTGGCTGATACGGTCGCTGTGAATGCCCAAATGCCTTCGGAGGCTGGCTCGCTGGAAAACCCCCTAGCGACCTCCAAAGCCTCCAAACAAGCCAAAAGAAAATCTAAGGCAACATCCCCAACTAAAGATATTCAATCTTCACCCTCCGCTGTCGTCCCAAAACGAAAACGGAGTAATACAAAGGGCAAACCAAAGGTTAGGATGTCCTCTACGCCCAAGGACACTAGTACCCAAGCCACCCCATCAGCAGCCTCCCAACAGGCTGTTGACGAGTTAAACGGGAGCAGCAAGCAGCCACCTCAAATTTCTGTAGGAGAGGTTGGTGAAGATATTGGGTCACCCCAACCCACTAGAGGTCTAAGTCCAAATCCACCCCAAATAAATATTCTCCCTTCTTCCTAAATACCCTCTGAGTCGTTGACAGCAGCCAGATCACAGGTGATGCTAGAGTCAACACCCTCTACGGCCGATGATACCTTAGTGCAACAACATACTGAGGTTGAGGCACCAGGTTCCCTTTCCCCAAACTCTATGAATGTCTCGGAAACTGTTTGTGCAGGGACCGAGACTAACTTTTTTGCAGACTTGGAAATGGAAGACGAGTATGGCAGCGAGTTTGATCCACAAGATGCTCAAGCAGAAGTTACACTCGCTGCCGCTGAAGAGAGTGAAGAAGAAGTGGTTGTAGGTGAATTCTTGGAAGGTGATATGGGCTATATAATGATTGGGGAACCTCAAAATAATGAAGAGATGCCCGAGATGCTTGCTGACATGCCCCCTCCTCCTTCCTATTCTCCAAGGCCCACAACAATTTTTGAACCTGTGGGAAACTTTGGAGAGTTTAGGACTGAGCTTAATAATGAAGAATTGCATAGAAAGAAGGAGCTATGTAAGAATCAACGCATTAGACCGGGAGTGTATGTTGAAGTGGAAGAATTGGATGATGAAGTGATCATGGAAGTACCCCCTATGCATCATCCGGATTTCTTTGGCACTCCTTGCTCCAAGTACCCAGTCTCTCTAAGAACTCTAAGGATGCCAGATCTTGACGAAGCTGAAAGAATGTACACTGCAGTTGACTTGCCTGGGCTTGACTATGTTGAAACATATCAATTGCAAGAACTGTTAAGAAGAATACAAGTGTGTCAAAGTCAAGGAAACAGGCATGGGTATTTGTATGCATGGTTGGTTGATCAGGTTGCCCAAGTACATTTAGAAGCGCATACAAATTTTCAATACTTGGTGCATAGCAGTGATAATCTTAATGATGGGCTGGCTGAGCAAAAAGATGTGATTATCTGAATGATTAAGGCCTAGCAGCAACACACTGAATCAAATGAAAGGCTCTTCAAGCAGAATCAAACCCTTCTAAATGCAAGTATGAATCGGGTTAGTGTCTCAAACTCCTCTATCTCTGCCTCGCTGAACAAACTTAAAGAACAAATTGCTAAGTCAGCGACGGCCACTGGAAGCATTGCCCTTCTCTCTTCTCTTCAACAACTCTCCCAATCAAATATTCTCTTCACTGCTCATCTCAATCATCTTCAAAACTCAATCAACTCCTTTTCAAAAAGTCAAAACAATTTCCTCTCAACTCTCACAAATGAAATAGCCTCTCTCAAATCTTCTTTAAACTGCTCTTCATCGGCTGCTGATAAGCTAAGGATAGAGGAATCCATCAGCAGCCAATGCAAGCTTGAAAAGGAGGTCTCTGACCTCAAACAAATGATGAAGGAGATGATGGGTCTCCTCAAGAAGGATAAAGTGGAAGTAGCAAGTACTCCAGCTACTTCCAAGGGGGAGAAACTGCGGTTAATGAGGAAATCCCAACTGCTGAAAGTGTCCCCCTCGCTGCAAAAGATAGTGTACAGGCAGCAAGTGTTGAGGGGGAGCAAGCTGAAGAAGGAATTGCAAAGCCCGCTGAAGTTGTGCCAGCGAGGCCAATAAATGTGTCCTCTTTCAAGCCAACTGATGAGTTTCATGCTGCCCTTGTAAAGAAGTATGCTGATAAGGGAAAAGCAGCGGCAGTAACTCAAGGCAAACCACCTAAGGTTCCCATCTCAGCAACTGCACAGAAAGACAAGCTCATGTCTGGTGCTCTTCCCAAGACTTCTTCAAAAGCATCTGCTGAACTCACTCCCACTGAGATAGTCATCCAAGAAGAGTTGAGGAAAAAGAAAATTCAAGAAGAACTATCTCAGAAACTAATAAGTGAGCTGATTGTCAATGAAGAACTTGAGGGTGTGGTGTTGATGATGAAACTAAAAGGTTAGCCGAGCAGTCTTGTGGTTTGGAAGCTCTGAAGAGGAAAGAGCTTGAATTCTTTGCGAGTAAGGAGAAGAAGCTTGAAGAAGCACGCCAAGCCTATCTTACTTCAAGAGAGGTAAGGCAAAGAAAAGAAGAGATCATGTGGATCAAGCCTACTCTTACTCAGCAAGGAATGAACCTTCAAGTTCAGAGGAAATGTGTGCCCAGGATGTTCACTTTTAAAAATGTCAAATCCGACACCCTTGGGCCCACTGAGTGGATCGAGATCTATAAGCTCATCAAAGACAACAAAACACCGGTCTTTGATCCACTCCTAAAGATGGCTGGTGATCAAATCAAGCAGACAAGGAGGATGGAAAAGAAGTACAAAATTGAAGACTCCTTGCTCAGCGCTGCCAGATATCCATATTCTCCTCCTCCTCAGCAACCCAGAAGTGGTGTCAAGAGGACAGCTTCTGGTCAGGTTACATCCTCCCTCCCCACCATGCTTAGAGCCTTGCCAAAATCTGATATTGGGGAGGAATCATCACTCAACCTTCGCATGCCTTCAAGACTGCTATTCGTGGAAGGGTTGTACAGTGAAGATTTGGGAGGTTTTTGCTTTACCAATATTCATGGTCATGAGCTCTTCTTCAGGACCAGTGAAATCTCCACTGCTCCCTCTGGATTTCTTGTTAAGTTAAGAAAATATTGCTCAAGGACTTCAAACAATCCAAGATTCATTCAGCTGATCTATCAAGAGCTAATGAAGTCCGATAAACAAAAAGACAAGGCGTTTATAGAAGCAAAATAAGAATCCGTGTGGGAGTAGATTAATACTTGTAATTTGTTTACTTTGCTGTATTTGTAGATTGTTCGTCATATATAAAATCAGCATTGTACCAAAGACCCCTTGATATTTGTTATTGCAAACCTTCTATTCAGCTAAGTCTCCTGAGCGAATAGAGGGAGATTGTTGGATCAGGGATTCGCTGAGGAACTCAGCGAGTGACTCATTCAACGAGCTCTCAGCGAGCACATACATCTGCAAGCATGATCTATCTTCAAAGTCTAAAGGATATGTTCAATGACTCATCGTCCAGTATTTGTAAGTCAAATATAAGTGAGAATTTGAAGAATAGAAGAATGGTCCCAAGGATACGTGTTGAAAGATCAAGATGAAGACATGTGACCTTGTACTACTTCGGTGCAATGGAGTTTCTCTTTCATACCGCTTTTGGAAACAAACAAGATGAAGGAAAGAGACCTCTGCAGATCGGAATGATCCACCAATAGATAGTTGACAACCTTCATGTGTCAACATCTACTAGGGTAGTCATGTGATTCCTTATCTGCATATAAAAGGAATCACTTGACCTAGCCACAAAGTGGTTGGTGTGTTCCACAGTTCTACTTTATTCTCTTTAGTTATTTGTTAAGTTTTTGTGTGTTCAAAAACTTAACACATTTTTCTGTTTATTGTTGTTAAACAACCATCCATGTTTTCATCGTTTAGTTTGAAATACATATAACGAAACAAAGTTCTTTACTTCTCGTCTCTATTCTTGTTGTTTCATTTATATATTACAAGTTAGTTAATCAAACACAAGTAGTGCATTCGAGGACCATCAATTTGGTTATCGTTTATGTTTTAGAAACTATGATTGTAATCATTTAAATAAGAACTTGTGTTGATATTTAATGATTACGTTTGAACTTCAATATTATATCTGTTTATGTTTTGTATTGTGTTTGTGTGTTATATATTGTTTTGCAGGTATAAGAACATAGAACCAAGGTTTATAAGTGCCATAGAATACTTAAACGATGGTTGGATGTTGTGTACGAGCCAAACGAAGTCAAGCAAAGGACCAAAGGGACGATCCTCGTGCTGTCGTCATCAGCACATGGGAGTACTCGTGCTGAAGTCAGCACGAGGTCGATTTGTTTATTGCTAATCGGGCTTAAGTACTTGATTAAGGCCGAAGCCCACACGAACCAATACACATCTAGTATAAATACAAACCTAATCTACGAAATTAGGTAGATCTTTTTGAGGGAATCGTTCACAAATTTACGAATTCGTTTGACTTGTTGCTCGTGTAACCTCCTACCCGAACCACGAGCTTCGTGCATTTCCTTAGGTTGACATAACGAATCACATCTTATTACGATCCACGCAACAATAGGGTACCTTACAAGTGGTATCAGAGCCCTAAGGTTGATTACCAGAAGGTGTAAGATCGTTTGATTGGCTATTGATTGCAAATTCGTTTCAAAATTCGTGTTAATTAGCATTTTCGTGATCTTCTTCGTGTAACCTCGTGCATACGTCAGCACGAACTGCTCTTCGTGCTATAGATCGTGACAATTGTACTTCGTGTCTACTTCGTGTCACGTGTACTTCGTGTGATCCTCGTGTGACTTCGTGCCATGCATCCTTTTTGTGTTATTTCGTTTGATTTGATGTCAAAAGATTCGAAATGACTACCATACCAGCTGCCGCAAATTCACCAAATGCCCTACTCATAAGCCAGATGATCATGCACGATCATGAGGTTGGTCGGGGTAATACACCTCCAAAGCTTTTCCGTATGGAAAATTATTGGATGTGGAAGAGACAATTTGAAGACTACATTCGTCTCACTGATATGGACATGTGGCTTGTGATAACTTCAGGTTTTGATTGGCCTTCTTATGAGAAGAATGGAGTAATCAGTAGGTACACTTATGCTGATATGCCTATTGAAGAACGTAAAAGATACGCAATTGAGGGAAAGGCCTTGTCTACTCTTACTATGGCCTTACCTGAAGATAGTGTACACTTGTTCAAGAAATACACTACTTCAAAGGATTTATGGGACGCTCTTGAAAGATATTGTGAGGGCAATGTAACCTTGAAGAAAAATTGTATCAAACTTCTGAAGCGCCAATATGAAGCTTTCAATGGACTGAAAGGAGAATCTCTTGATGAGATTATTACTCGATTCAGTCATTTGACTACTGAGTTGTCATATTTTGAGGTTGTTTATCCTCAAACTGAGCTACTTGATAAGTTTTTGGACTCACTACCTAAGACATGGACTGATTATGTTCATCAACTTCAAGATGATCAAGAATATAGCTCACAGAGATATGAAGAGAAGAATTAAAGATACACACTCGGATTTCACTCAAGATCCATCATTGTATCATGCTATGTCTGTTCATTTAGCAAGTTCTAGCTCGGGGAACAATGCATTTCTAAGTGGTGCTGAAGCTACACCAATAGTAGATGCTGAAGATCTTGCTGGATATGTTGCTTATGACAATGTAAATACGAATGTCAAGAGCAATATACAATCTTTTCACTCTATGCCAATGAGTATGAGTTCTGCAGAAGGTAGAATGAGTGTTTACTCAGCCTTTTGTAATGCTCATGAAGCATTTATCGGAGGAAAGATTACTGATCCTGCAGTGATTGATGAGGATTACAATCAGATAGTTCCTGATGATTTGGAAGAAATGGATCTACAATGGCAGCTAGCTATGCTCACTATTAAGGTCAGAAGATTCACTCAAAGAACTGGGAGACCTATAGGAATTGGCACTCAGGGCTTTGACAAATCCAAGGTGAAATGTTTCAATTGCGATGGATTTGGTCATTTTGCACGAGAGTGTCAACGACCTAAGAGGATTGATAATACCGTTGCTGGTCGTTAGAATTACAATCAAGGCGGTATTACTCCAAGTAATCTGAAAACTCAAGCAATGATTACATATCCTGCTACTCCACGACAGCCAATTTCGTCACCATTTTTGGAGTCAAAGGCCATTGTTGTTTAGAATCCGGATGGTACTTATCAATGGGATACACAATCTGATGATACCTCGAATCATGCCTACATGGTAGAATTATATGATGAGGTAGCTGCAACAAATGATTATGCTGTATACTCAAGTGAAGAAAGTGCATCTGAGATAGTTAAGCAGAATGTACGTAATGTTGCTGAGACTGTGAGATCTTAGAGTGAACCCACGACAGCTGTGAAAGCACCTGAAGAAATGGAAGAGTCATCTATATCTGTTGATGACATTTCCAAGAAGAGCATTGAAGATCAAATGAAGAACTTCGTGATACTTGGAGGTATGACAACTGAAGACTTTGTTGCATACATGGCAGATTGCAAGGTTGCAGATCAGAAGGTATCTTGTTCTTTGCTTTCTATTGTTGGCGTTTGTAAAATGGTGTCAGACTTAAAACTTGAGGTGTTTATTCTGAATAAGTCTGTTATTAACTTAACTAGTCAAAATTCCATGTTTAAGAAAGAAAATGACTCTTTGTTTGCCAAAATTTCTGGCTTGGTAAAACAAGAAAGTCTTTATCAAGATAAGATACGTACATCTGATAAGGATATTCTTGCCTTAAAAGAAAAATTAAAAGAGTTAGTTTTAATGGAAAAAGTGGGAAATGAACAATATGCTCAACTAACTGAAGACTTCTCTAAGAAAGAGAAAGAATTAGTTGATGCAAAACTGGAGATAGTTAAGCTTAATGCAAGATTGGACCAAATTAGGGGATCTGAATTAATAAGATCAATGCAGATGCAAAAGCCTGTACCACAGGATTCAAAATATAAAAGTGGTTTAGGTTTGAATTATAAAGAAGTTAGAGGTCCATTTAATGATAATTATACAGAGTCTCTAACACAGCTTTCTGAGAAGGTTGATATTAGAGATATTTCTCCAATTGTCTCAGAAAATCAAAATGTTGATCTTAAAACCCCTAAAAGCTCAATTGATAAAATAAAAGTGCTTAACAAAAAACATAAGCTGGGAAGTTCTTTTGTCAGACCACTAGATCCTAAAAATGGAGTTTATGCTGCTAGTACTCCTGTAGGGTCTAGCCAAGTGAATTCAACTTGTCCTGTTGATAAGAGTATTAAATATTTTACAATGAAGGGATGTGACACTGTTTTTACATCCACTAAAATTGATTGTTAAAAGATAGATCATGACAAGATTGATAAAGTACGGAATAAGGATGAATCTACATCCAGTGGAGTCCCCTTAACTCCATACTCGACTCATAAGAATTCTCAAGAGAAAGTACACTTTTCCGATAAAAGTGAGTCAACTGGTTTATCAAAAGAAGAGTCAGCCATAACTGAACTTAAGGAATGTTTAGGCATGGCTTCAGCTGAGTTTGATGTTAAAGCAAAGAAAGCAAGAGCTAAAAAATCCTGTTTTTATTGTTATGAAATAGGTCATGTTTATAGTTGCTGTCTTAATAGGAAAAGGAGATGTCCAGAAAAGGGTATGTCCTCTGGAGCATCTAGTGACTTTGACATTGTTGCTTATGACAATAGACCTAAGACACCAAAACGACAGGGACCTTCACAGAATACTACTTCTTGTAGTGGAAGTCCGAGTCATTCTCATATACCTCAAAGGAGTAATTCACCTAGGAAGATGGCTCAACAAAATCGATCACCTCCTTCTAGAACTAATAGTTTGTCTAAATTCTATGATCGATTAGGGAGTCAACCTAGATTTGGTACTCACTCACCAAGGAATTCTCCTCTTAAGACTCGTTTCACTTCATCTCCGAAACAGTCTTTGACACCATCTTCTTCCAAGGCTCCATTACAGAGCGATGGATATTGGACCGAATTAATCATTAGAGATGAATTCGGAAAACCTAAATGTTAGAAATCCAAAAAATAGTGATAAATTGTAATTTAGATTATTGGACTTACTTGTGGTTAAGTCATAGGTAAATGATTACTAAGGTTGAGGGGCTAATTGTGATAATTAGCATAATTGTATAGTTAGCCTATAAATACCCCCCATGTCTTAGTAATCATAACCTTGATCACATACACAATGATTGTAACCTTCACCATTCTCATTAATCCCAACTTTCCAATTTCACACACTTTCTCTCTAAAAACACACACAAACACCAAAAATACACACTATCACAAAACCACCATTGATGACGTGAATGCGTTGCTAGAAATCGTGTTATGACACTAAATCTCAAAAGGTTTGGGTTCCCTTCAGAAACTAACCATCTTATTGTCTGATGTGCAGGGAAAACCAAAGAAGCCTATCAGTCTTTGGTATGTTGACAGTGGATGCTCTCGGCACGTGACAGGGGACAAGAATGTGTTATCCAATTTGTGACAAGGGTAACAATGTCTATTTTACTGAGAAAGAAGCACTTATTATGAAACCAGGATATGTTGGGTATGTTTGGCAAAACTAGCTGGTAGCCGGTAGCGGTAAGCTGTTAGCTGGTGGCTGCAGGCTGTTAGCTGGTGGCTGTAGCTGAAAGCTGTAACGAAAACTTTTTAAATATATTAAAGTGTTTGGCAGAGTAGCTGAAGCTTTTAATAAAATGCATGAAATGACAAAAATAGACATAAATAAATAATTGTAAACATATATATATATACACACATTTTTAATATTAAAAAAAAATATTGAACATACATACATATATATCATTTCTTAATTAACTACATAAAATAAACCAAATCGTTTTATGTAAATATATATAAAAGAAGAATACTCTAACCTACACATAAAAAAGTACAGTGATAAATAAAAAGGCATTACACCTTACTTGTTAACATATTTGAGTTGCATGGCCTTCTTACCTATCTTTTTCTCATATAATAAATTAAAGGGCTGTATAAGTAATTAAAACATCAAAAGCTAGAAGCTTTTGTGAAACGCTAGACATTACAGCGTTTAGATCACAAGCTTTTCACCAATCATTAAAGCTTGAAGCTTGTTTAATCAAACGGAACTTTTTATTAGGGAGGAGCTTTTTTCTAAAAGCTTAAAGCTTGAAGCTCCTAAAAACTCTAAAAAGCTCCCTCCCAAACATACCCGTTATTCCTGAAGACTGGATCCTGCTAAAAGCTCCTAGGAAGAGAGACATCTATGGCCTTGTGTTAGGTGTTGATGATCCAAAGGAGTCTGTTTGCTTGTTATCGAAAGCAAACGAATCTGAATCTTTACTATGGCATAGAAGAATGGGACATATCATTTTTCGAAAGATGAATGACATTGTCAAACATGGTTTAGTTGACGGTGTTCCCATGAAACAGTTTGGAACGGAAGACAAATGTGTACCTTGTCTGAAAGGTAAACATCAAAAGTCTACACATAAACTGAAACAAGAAAATTCTATTGCCAATCCTTTCGAGTTACTTCACATGGATTTATTTGGTCTAGTGAATGTAAGAAGTATCGGTGGGATGTATTACTGTTTGGTGGTTACTGATGACTACTCAAGATTCTCATGGGTATTCTTTCTTAAATCGAAAGATGAAACTCCACAAATTTTGATAAATTTTGTTAGAGATAAAAAATGGTGTTAAAATGTAATTATTTCAATAATGGAAGGAGTATTAGTGAAAGTTAGTCATTTGTATAAATACTCCTTTCCATACCAAAATTGTAAGTTTTTCCCCATTTCCATAATTAATCCCAATCATTCCACTCCAATTCTCTCTCAATCTTCATCCCCAACCTCCAAACACACACAAACACCTTTTCACTCATTAACACCATTTTTGCACAAATCTAGCTCAAATTTATACTTTGTAATCATTTAAATAAGAACCTTTGTTGGTATTTAATGATTACGTTTGAACTTCAGTATTATATCTGTTTATGTTTTGTATTGTGTTTGTGTGCTGTATATTGTTTTGCAGGTACAGGAACATGGAACCAAGGTTTATAAGTGTCATAGAATACTTAAACGATGGTTGGATGTTATGTATGAGTCAAACAAAGTCGAACAAAGGACCAAAGGGACGATCCTCGTGCCGACGTTAGCACGAGGTCGATTGGTTTATTGTTAATTGGGCTTAATTACGTCGATTAAAGCCTAAGCCCACGCGAATCAATACCCTAGTAGTATAAATATAAACATAATATACGAAATTCGGTAATGAATTGAATCAATTATATTCATTAGTTGATATAATTACGAATTCGTTCGACTTGTTGCTCGTGTGACCTCCTACACAAACCACAAGCTTTGTGCATCTTCTTAGGTTGATTAACTACTTGTTAATTGACAAAAGGCAATAGCAATCTAGTTATCTCAAGAGGATTCCTCACACTTGACATAACGAATTGCGTCTTATTACGATCCGTGCAACCATAGGACCTTACAGTGGGTTTTGATTTTATACCTTGAATATGTAAAATATGAGTTTGTAAAGGTGTTTAGGACACAAAAACACTGATGTTAAAGCTAAATCTAAACAAAATAAGGTTTGATTTTGATAAAACTTGATGTAAAATGGGGTAGTAATGGTGAGGTAGTAAAAGTGGGTTTGTAAAGTGAGGTAGCAATTTGGGGTAGCAAAAGGGAGGTAGTAAGGGTTTGTGTGTGTTTTTCTTGGAGGCTAAGTTGATGGAATGAGGGTTTTGAGGAGAATAAGAAGTATTTATATGTAGGGCAAAAACGTAAGGTTTCCATGTAATCTCTAAAATACGATGCCAGACTCGAAATTGCAATGCCAGACACGAATACGAGGCCAAATCAAAAATACGAGGCTGCTACAAAAATTACGAGGTCGATACACAATTATGAGTTCGTTTTACAATTACGATGCCGACTAACTTTACGAGGTCGTATTCTCGTATTTAAAATTTTAAATTTGACTCACAATTTTTCATGGTCGACTCACGGGTGTTACAAATTTATTAGGTATTGTTGGGTGATCTTCCTCAGAACAAAGAATGATGTTCCTGCTGAAATCATTTCTCTCATAAAAAAAATTGAACTCAAATATCAGCGAAAAGTTTGTCGGCTCAGTGTAACAACCGTCTTAGAAATGTCCTTATTAAGCTCTTAAAAACGTACATTTGCTATTAGAACGGCCAGACAGTTCAATTTCATTAAGTTCTTGACGTACTTTAGACCTCCATTATGTGCTTATATGAAGGTCAATTTGATCTAAAATCGTGATCTATATAACGAGTCCATGATTATGTGCAATGAAATAACAAAGTTCGGTTCATAAACGTTCATGTTCATTAAGTTCTAGTTCAAAAAGTTCGCAAATGGTCCTTGCATTTATGAAGTTCATTAAATATGGAAATGTATAAATAGGAAAAGATGGAAACCTAGAGAGGGAAGTCACAACACTATTCATCTTCTTCTTCTCTCTTCTTTCTCACTCTAAAACACATAGTGCAACCACATTTTCACACACTAAATTCAATCTTTGATTTTGTATTGTTAAACCAAAATCATTTGTACTTTTAGCATCCTTGTGATAATCAAAACGTATTTCCTGAATCAAATCTTAGGTAACAACAACAAATTATGAGTTTTTGATCAAATTAAAAGTGAACCTTTTCAACTTTATGTTCTTGATGATTTGGTCCAATTTTGATATGAAATCGTGTTAATGATTAATGGGTTTATGTCTAAATGTGTTTATTAACATGTATGTGAACAAAGTTGGGTCATAACATGTTTTAATTTACAAAACCCATTTTGTGAAAGTGAAAGTAAACTTGTTCTTGAGGTTATGACTTGTTCATGTATTATTTGATCTTGAAAATCGTTAAAAGTGTTAAGGGTTAGTGTTTACATGCATATATGTACAAGTTTTATGTTCTAACAAGTCCCGAAATCGATCTCAATCTTCGTGCTAAGTTCTGATCTTGTTCCAGCCCGTTTAGGCAGTGGGGTGATCTTGAGGTGGGACGATCTTGGTCCCCAAGATCGTCCTAGGCTGCTTGATGTTCTATAGTTCATGTTCGTTCGATCTCGTGTGGTGTTGTGGTGTTGTTGGTACGTAAATGGGTAATCGATCCTTTGGATTGGTTTAGCTCAAACAATTGTTCAATCAATTGATCATGTGCCTTGTTCTTGTTCAATGGATCCTAGGACGATCCTGATCTAAGTCCTTTAGGACGATCTTGAGGTATTGTGCACCTAAAACGATCTTGGCTAAACTAAGAAACTAAGATGATCTTGAACCTTAACTTGTGAAGCGATCTTGTACAATGAGGCAACTGAAATGATCTGGTCTAAGGTCCTATAGGACGATCTTGAGTCACCTAGGACGACCTTGAGTCACCTAGGATGATCTTGAAGGGTCACCTAGGACGACTTTGCATCCAAAACCCTAGGACGACTTTGTGCAACCTTGAACCGACACGTACTTGTTCTATATCATACCACACCCAATCCTTAATCACATAATCAGTCCATAACAACATCATGACTTGATTAAACATCTCAAAGGCTGTCCATTAACACCAAAGCTAGATCATGGTTCGATCTAAAACAACGTACAAAGTGCAAACCCTAATTAAGTGCAAATAAAACATGTTCTATCTTGATTATCAAAGTACGAGTTCTATGATCAATTAAAATGAGTTCTAAAGACTAAAAGTTCATCATTAAAGACATGTTCAACACATTAACACGATGAGTACTTATGTGTGAGTTCAAAGACGTCCAGTTCATGTACTTAAAGTTCATTTAAAACTCTTTCGAGTAAAAACATTCAAAGATCTTCAAAGGACCAAATCATCAGTTCATCAAGGACATTTCAGTGATTAATTAATCACATGAACTAATATATGTACTTATTTATGATCTATATGTACTTAGGCATCCATCAAAACGTGTTTGGATTGCGATAGAGATAATTATCTATCTCTGTGCTAGTTCTCTGTGCTTATACCAGATCACTGTGAGTTCACTATCCCCCTCTCGTACATTTGTTCAAAGTTCTTTATCGGGGACTGAAAAACATGAAAACTATTTTCGTACTAGTATATACATTCTTGAACTATTTTACGTACTATATTATGATCTCGATCCTGGACTACTTATGATATGTTTCTTACATTGATTAAAAGAGTATTTAGGTCTTGAATGGGCATGATCTTAATTACATCCATACTACCGTACTTGATCTTTACCATGTTCTAGTTCGTACATGTGCATGTTAAGTTCTTGTTCACTGCTATCAATTCATCTCCCACAGTTCAGGGAATGAACCGTAGGTAATTATGGACAACGTTGTTTAGGATAGGCCCACCCTCACTCTCCACAGTTCAGGAGAATGCATATTACTTGTTCTGGTATATGTCATCTGTTCTAACATAGATCTTACGATCATATGAGCACACTATTATATTAAGTTCAGCTCTGGCCAATCGGTTTAGCAGTGATAACTTATACCTAAAGTTCAGTATATGTTCTTGCTCAGTTCATGTTATTATAAAGCACTTATGTTCAAAGTGCAGTTCTTGACCTAGTCCTGATTATTATAAAGTACTGATGTTCAAAGTGCAGATCTTGATCTAGTTCTGATTATTACAAAGTACATTGGTTCGACGTACAAAACTTATGAACTTGTTCTTACTATACATATATACGTATATGTAAACTAAAAGTACATTATGTTAATCTCACCGACTACTTTTGTAGTTGACCTTTTGAACTTACATGCTTTTCAGGCTAGGTTAAAGTAGATCTTGTAGCATAGGAGCCTTCCTCTCTTAAACTCATCCTTTGGCGATTGTTCGAGCATCCAAGATCGGGAGTTGTGAAGATCATTCCTTTGCTGATCAGTTCAAGTACTGGTTCTCAAAGACAACTGTTTTGCCTTTGTTCTTTGACTGAATTTGAATACTTATTATGTTCTGTAATAACTATCGTACTTCTGCTCTCTGATTAATCTTAATGGCTGTGTTGGAACTTGTACTATGTGTAATTGTGCTTATCTGTGCATCCCGTAACAGTTGGTATCAGAGGCCATGGTTATAGTGAACACCGAGCTTTTTCCGGAGGAAAACTCGAGCTATAACTTGAATCCACTCTGAGGTGATTCTTTGATGACCGTTTTGAGTAGTAGGTACTCTTATCATAATTAGACATAACCTGATCAACTACATATAATTACGATAAAAGCACCTAGGACCTCAAGGTGTGTCATTGAAGGTGTCATCCATTCTTAGAGCTCTATTAAGAACTTTGTGCAATCTCGTTCTTGATCATATCAGTTCTAGTTCATTCGTTCTCTTATAGTTCAATCGTTCTTGTAAGACATACGTGCTTGTGCTTCGATTATAGGCCTTAGAGCTTATACGACTTTAGGTCCTTATCGTACGACCGACGACTGTTCTTGTTCATGTACTGTGCTAAAGACGACCTTTTATTAACGTACTACATGCTTGGAGCTATAGACTTGTTCGAATCATAATCGAGTTCATATTTTCGTCTTATCAGGAGATATAAGGAAGGATGCCTGCTAAACGGGGAAGAAAACCTAGAGTTGAACCCGCTGTTGAACCAGCTGAACCTGAACCAAGTGCTAATGCTACTGTCAACTTCACTCTAGAAGACGTAGCGAACCTCATCACTGACCGCATGAATGCGATGATAACAAATCTTGCTACACAAGTTGCTCAGATGCTAGAGATTCCTTTGACTGAAGGTACCAGAACTACCAAAGTCACTCAGAACAAGAGAGCTCAAGGAGAACCTGAACAGAACCAGGAAGTACACAGTGATTCTGATGGTGCTAGTCAGATCAACACCCAAGCTGCTACTGAGGGAAGAGTTACCCGAAGCAGAGGTTGTATGTTCAAGACCTTTACTCAATGCAAACTCCCAGTCTACACAGTGGAAAAAGGTGCTGCTGAACTGTTGATGTGGTTTGAAAACATAGAAGAAGCCCTGTACCACACAGAGACTACTGAAGATAAGATGGTGGAGCATGCGACCAGCCAGTTTGACGGAGCTGCTAGGTCTTGGTAGACTGGCATCGTCACTACTGTTGGCAGGAAAACCGCTTATGCTCACTCTTGGGAATAACTTCAGAAGATGATGAGAGCTGAGTTCTACACCAAAGATGCTTTGCAAGAGTTAGAACAAGAGTTTTGGGATCTGAAGATGGAAGGATTAGAGATTGAGAAGTACATTTTGAGGTTTAACGAGCTTGCTAGACTTGTACCACACTTGGCTTCTACTGAGGAGAAGAAGATTGATCGTTTTATCTGGGGCTTGATTCCTGAGATCCGCCGTGACCTCACCAGCAAAGGCCCCAAGACTATGTCCAAAGCCACTGTAATGGCTAAGAATTTGACCAAAGACATCATTAGATCTGGAGGTTTGGCTGAGAACGTTGAGAAGGGAAAGAGAAAGGCTGAGGAAATTGTTGAGAAGAAGGTTGAACCCCCAAGTAAGAAGGGGAAGATTTTAAAGAACTATGCTGTGACCGCTGTGCCTGAGCCGACTAGATATTCTGGAGCTTACCCTAAGTGCTCAGGATGTCATCTACATCACACTGGTGCCTGTCCTACCTGTTATAAGTGCCCAGGCATTGGGCACATGGCTAAGTACTGCAATGTTGTCTCAACGAACTTGATCAGAACTAATCCTGCACCAGTGAACAGAAATCCTCAGATGAGAGATGCTAGACCCCCACTACCACCTGCTGTACTAGTTCAAAGAAACCAGAACCAGTTCCAGAACGCCCAAGTTCAGCGTGTTGCTTGTCCACGCGGGCCCATACCTCAGAACCAGAACCAGCAGCATCAGCAAAACCGCCAAGGCCCTACAAACGCCCGTGTTTTTGCTCTGAACGCTGAGGAAGCTCGTCAGAACCCTCGGGTTATAACAGGTACTTTTCTTCTGAACGATCATTATGCTTCCGTACTATTTGACTCCGGTGCTGAACGTAGCTTTGTTGCATTAGACTTTAAAGCTAAGACTGACATGAAAACTGGCAAACTAAAAAATAAGTATGTGGTAGAGTACGCAAATGGCCATAAGTTCGGCACTAATGAAATTGCTCTAAACTGTCCTTTGATCTTAGTAGACAAGAACTTTACTATTGACCTAATCCCTGTCGAGATTAGTAGCTTTGACGT
The DNA here is from genome assembly GCF_010389155.1 of Erigeron canadensis. Lineage (NCBI taxonomy): Eukaryota > Viridiplantae > Streptophyta > Magnoliopsida > Asterales > Asteraceae > Erigeron > Erigeron canadensis. The sequence goes on from NC_057765.1 coordinate 20,280,502, forward strand.
TATCGTGGGAATGGATTGGCTATCCAAACACCACGCGACTATTTGTTGTCACGAGAAATCAGTTCATATACCGCTTCAGGACAACGAGATCTTGATCGTACAAGGCGATAAGTCCACGAACGAACTTAAAATCGTCTCAGCCATGAAGTTTCGTAAGTACTTAGACAAGAAAGATCATCTTGTGTACCTAGCTCATGTCATTGATAAAAGTGCTAAAGGACTTAAAGTTCAAGACATCCCCATTGTTCGGGACATCCCAGATGTCTTTCCTGACGACTTACCAGGCATTCCACCTGTTAGACAAGTCGAGTTCAATATTGATCTTGTTCCCGGTGCAACACCAGTCACTAAAGCATCGTATCGTTTAGCTTCTCTTGAAATGCAAGAACTGTCCAATCAATTACAAGAACTCTTGAGCAAAGGCTTTATTCGACCTAGTTCATCCCCTTTGGAAGCACCGATCTTGTTCGTTAAAAAGAAAGATGGTTCAATGAGAATGTGCATAGACTATCGTGAACTGAACAAACTAACCGTTAAGAACCGGTATCCTTTGCCTCGCATAGACGATTTGTTTGATCAATTGCAAGGTGCCTCGTACTTTTCTAAGATCGATCTACATTCAGGTTATCACCAGATTCGTGTTCAAAATGGTGACATCCCAAAGACAGCTTTTCGTACTCGTTATGGTCATTACGAATTTCTCGTTATGCCATTTGGACTAATTGATGCTCCAGCGATCTTTATGGACTTAATGAATCGTGTCTGTCGTCCGTTCTTAGACAAATTTGTGATCGTGTTCATTGACGACATACTCGTGTACTCTCAAAACAAGACCGATCATGAGCAACATTTACGTTCTATTCTCCAACTTCTTCAAGAAGAAGAGTTGTATGCTAAGTTCTCTAAGTGCGAGTTCTGGCTTCACCAAGTACAGTTCCTCGGCCACGTCGTAAATGATCAAGGCATTCATGTCGACCCGGCCAAGATGGAAGCCATCAAGAAGTGGGAGTCCCCGAAAGCTGCTACTGAAGTTCGTAGTTTTCATGGATTAGCTGGCTATTACCGTCGTTTTATCAAGAACTTTTCTAAGATCGCATTACCTTTGAGTCAACTGACTCAAAAGACCAAAGACTTTATTTGGGGTGAACAACAAGAACGAGCGTTCCAAACCCTAAAAGACAAACTATGTGAAGCACCTGTTCTAGCTCTACCAGAAGGCACCGAAGACTTTGTCGTGTACTGTGACGCTTCACATCAAGGTCTAGGCTGTGTACTGATGCAAAGAGGCAAAGTGATCGCCTACACATCCAGACAGCTTGAAGTGCATGAAAAGAACTATACCACCCACGATCTAGAACTTGGAGCAGTTGTGTTCGCCTTGAAGATTTGGAGGCACTACCTGTACGGAACTAAATGTACTATCTTTACCGACCATAAGAGCTTGCAGCACGTGTACAACCAGAAAGAACTGAACATGAGACAAAGGCGTTGGGTGGAGTTACTCAGTGATTACGATTGTGAGATCAAGTACCATCCTGGAAAGGCAAATGTAGTAGCTGATGCTTTGAGCAGAAAAGAATGAGTCAAGATCTTATCTATTAAGGAGGCAGAACGTACAGACTCAGTCAAAGTTTGATTCAAAGGTTGAAGAGGGATTTCTCATGGGTTATAAACCGGGAACATCAATTCGACGGGTTTACAACAAACAGACCGGCAAAGTTGATTTGGGAACAAATGTCAAGATTGTCAGTCATAAGCCCGCTATACATTCTGGAAATGGCAAAAACTTCGATTATGATAGTGTGTTTAGTTCACTACATGGTCCTGATTCTTATTCAGATCCTGAGACAGTTGATGATGTGATTATTTTAAGAGATCACATGGATAATACTCCTATATATCTGCCTACTTGAAATGTCGATACTACTCCAATCAACGTTCAGTCTTCTACTGATGTTGATGAAAGTGGTAAGGACAAGGCTACGACACCAGATTCTGACAATAATGAATCCGCAAACACTACACCACCTACTCCATCGAAGGTTACACTGCCTAATGATGATCCTATTTTTGAAGAATCGGAAGATGAATTCAACTCTCCTGAGTTTCAGATTAGAACAAATTTAGGAGACAGTTTGAATGTTGATTCGGTTCCTCTATATCCAATTAATAAGGATCACCCTGTTGAAAATATTCTTGGAAATGCTACAGACACTGGATTGATAACTGAGTGTTTATATTCTGGTTTCATTTCACAAGTAGAACCTAAGAATGTTAAGGCAGCACTTCAAGATCTATGTTGGGTTGAAGCTATGCTAGAAGAATTAGCTCAATTTGAAAAACTTGGAGTTTGGGAGTTAGTAGATGTGCCTAGACGTAAAGAACCGATTGGAACTCGTTGGGTATATAAATGCAAACTAGATGACAAAGGGATCGTTACCAGAAATAAAGCACGTTTGGTTGTTCAAGGGTTTGCACAACGAGAAGGATATGACTATAATGAAACTTTTGCACCAGTTGCTAGGATTGAAGCTATAAGGTTATTTTTAGCTTTTGCAAGTTTCAAAGGTATAAAGGTGTATCAGTTAGACGTTAAGAGTGCCTTCTTGTATGGAGAAGTTAAAGAAGAAGTGTATGTTTTCCAACCACCAGGGTTTGAAGATCCAAATTATCCAAGAAGAGCATATCGTTTAGATAAGGCTCTTTATGGATTACATCAAGCACCCATAGTGTGGTATGAAAAATTGTCGACACATTTGTTGACAAATGGATTTACAAGAGGATCGATAGTCAGCACATTGTTTATCAAATGGAAGAAGCGAGATTATCTAATTGTACAAGTTTACGTGGATGATATCATTTTTGGTTCATCTAATATAAAGATGTGCAAAGAGTTTGAAATGAGCATGAAAAATGTATTTGAAATGAGTGCTATCGGGGAATTACAATTTTTCCTCGGACTACAAGTAGATCAACGGAAGGATGGATTCTTTATTCACCAGTCTAAGTATGTCGATGACATCTTGGAGAGGTTTCAAATGCTAGAGTCCAAGACATATGGTACTCCTATTCAACAAAATCATGGTTTAGGAGTGCTTGATCCAAAAGATGAACTTGTGGATGCAACTTATTATCGTGCTATTATTGGCTCATTGATGTATCTGACTGCTTCGCGTCCAGATATTATGTTCGCTGTTTGTCTTTGTGCTAGATTTCAAGCTAGTCCGAAAGAGTCACATTTGACTGCAGCGAAACGTATTCTAGGTTATCTTAAGGGAAACCAAGGGCTTGGTCTATGGTATCCAATGGGAGGAACGTTTGATTTTGTTGCATATACTGATTCGGATTTTGGCAGTTGTAACAATGACAGAAAGTCTACGACTGGAGGTTGTCAATTGTTAGGAGGGAGATTAGTATCGTGGCAATGCAAGAAGCAGACATGTGTTGCTCAGTCTTCATGTGAGGCAGAGTATATGGCTGCTGGTAGCTGTTGTTCCCAGGTATTGTGGATTCAGCAACAACTTCGTGACTACGGTATGGATTTTCTTGATACTCCTATTAGAATAGACAATAAGTCAGCTATAGACATTACAAATAACCCTGTCATGCATAAGGTCACCAAGCATATTGATATTAGGCATCATTTCTTGCGTGATTGTGCACAAAAGAAATTAATTCATTTGGAAAAGGTTATAACCGATGATAATTTAGCTGATCTGTATACCAAAGAACTAATTTTGTAAGTTTGTGTCTGTAAATAGCTAGAGTCATAAAAATACAAAAAGAGTTCTTAGTGTCATAAAAACCATAAAAATATGGAAAATGAGAAAATGACATAAATATTGGAGAGATTTAAGTTAATGCTGTCAGATGATTAGAAGTGAGGATACTTAGCTTTTAAGTCTGCTTAATCGTAATATAACTGCTTAGTTCAGTGATTACAATTTGGTATATATTGGTAGACACAAAGTAGCAAGGTTTCCTTAATCTGAACTTAAATTATACAATGTTCTTGTGGGAAACATATTCAGATATATGGCTGAGAATGCTTGCTTTTCAGTAATGAATTGATCTAGTCCTTAAATTTTGTGAAAGATCTAGCATTACTATAAGATTTGTTCAATATATAGGCAAAAATCTCTACCAATCATGAGTATGAAAGTAAATGTGATATTGTTATGCAAATCAAATGAATGCAAATTAAGGGGCTAATGTGGTCTTTGAGATTCGGACAAGTATGTCCTCGGGGTGTCTTTGTATACCTAGCCTACCTAAAGCTTCCAACTTGGGATAGGTTGTTAGAAAGTTCGCTACATGGGTTTCATAGAAAATCACGGGTTCCTTATAAATAATGAAATGCAAAAGCAAATAAGTGAAATCACAAAGTAATTAAATTCAGTTATCTATAAAGTGTCTCATGATTTGTTAAGGATGTTTTTGAATATATATTGAATATTTGTTATCTTAGTGTTTGTATCGATTACGGAAGTATATCTGAATGTGAGTCACATAAGTTCGCAAACTATTCAATGGCATATTAGGCTACTCGGGTTACATGGTGACTGTCCTTGGCCAGGGTATGTCGAAAGTGTCATAACTCAAAGGAAACTGGAAGTACCGAGTGTTTAAGAGGACAAATATACCGGTAATCGTGGTTGGATCACTGTTCATAATTAATAATAAGAGAATTATTTCTTACTTGCAGACTTATGTAAATGCTAATCTGATCTAATCTACATAAACTTAAGATTTCTTGTACATAAATAAAGTAGCTTAGTTTTATTTTTTCTTTTATTTACTTTTATTTTGGTAATAAGTGTCAGTTTGTGTGTCAAACTAGTTCTTATTGCACGAGAGATTTAATAAAGCATAAAAGTATATGATTCTTAGTGAATTATATAAGTCTTGTTGCTTACGGTATAGATGTTTTCAAGATAGATTTTCTAATTAATACATAAGTTGTTTAATTTAGAAAATGAAAATGTTTTGTAAATTGAAAAGTCAAAATATTTTTGAATGTGTTTCAATTAAATTTTTGAAATTTCAATTGTTTTTGGTCGATAAGTATGCTTGACAAAGATTTGACTTACCTTAGATTTTATTTTATCGATAGGTTAAGCTTTTGGTTGTTTTGCATATTGATGATACTTTGTTGATTTTGATGCATTAATGTAGTTTGTTAAGTGTGCAGGTTACAGATAATAAACTCATTTTATATGATATCAAAATTTTTGATTCAAAGCAGAATTGTTTTCGCTTGTTTGTCAGCTTTTTGAATTGTATTGCAACGGACAACAAAAGGTGTTTAGAAATTGCTTCTACAGAGATTACAAGTGATACACGAATGATCTGCTTTAATAACCTAAGACTTAGTGTGATAGGTTATAGTTTTATTATCAAGATCACAACCTAAGATGTAATGTGATAGGTTGTTGATATGATATTTTGTCATACATTATACATTAAATGTGTTTTGATGTAAGGTTGTACTTGTTCGAGTTAAACAACAATGAGGAAATGATCGTTTTTATGTCAAGATAATAATGTAAGATTTATTTGATACATTATTGTGATGACAAGTTAGTACGGATGATTTACTATAGCATATTCGAGTAGATACAGGTTTTTAGTAACGAGTATCTACAGGTTTATGTTTCTAGAATTTCTAGAATTTTTCCTTATTTAAATTTATGGAAAATTCGCGAAATTTGGCTAAGAAATGGAGATTATGTGGTTTAAAATCTGGAAATTCGAATCACCTCGTGCTGACGTCAGCATGCCTCGCGCTGACGTCATCACGAAGTCCACGAACTCCGTGTTTGGCCCGGCCCATGTGGATTCTAATATATATATGGGTTATTACTATTCATTAATTACTATTAATTGAAATTAACCCTAAGTAAATCACACGAATCACCTCTCCCTCGTGCCACTGTTCATCCGTCCTAGTTTCGATCGATTTCATCTTCTTTTCATATTAATCATCCTAGTTTGTTGGTAAATACTTGATCTAGGATAGATTATTGATGATTAAACTATGGATTTGAATGATTTTATGTCGTTATAATGCCCAAATTTTGATTTTGCCTCGCGTGAACAGTAACTCGGACGAACCACAAAATACGATCTCTGATTTTTGATGATTTGGACTTAAATTGGACTTGAATTGGACTTAAAATTGGATTAATTAATGTTTAAACATGTTAAATCTAACAAAAATTTAAGTAAACAAGTGTTAAATCAAGATTAATCAAGAAAATTGTGTTTCGGTCACTATTCACACAAAGAACACGAATCAACTTCGTGTTCATCGAATTCGTTTCGATTTTGTTTTCTGGGCATAACACGAACCATAAACAAGTCCACGATGATGTTTTTGATCGATATTAACATTCTATGGAGATGTTTTTGATCTTCGTGTTCTGGGTTTCATACTGGCTCGTGCTGACGTCACGACGAGGGAAAACTTCCTCGTGATGACGTCATCACGAAGCAGTCGACCAAAACCCTATTTTTTAATTTTCGTTTATTCTAACAATCGTTTTTCTTGTCGTTTTTGTCTGTTTTTGTGCAGGTATGGCAGGATAAGGTAATAATGCTCGTGTGTTCGTCAAGGAGCACAATGCTGCACTCGATCTCAGCATTACGCAGACGGGGTGCACTGCAGAGTTTCACGGTGTTCTTCAATTTCTTGCACGTTCTTGTGTCCATTAGAGAGTTCTGGAACTCAGCCCGTTCGGTGCAGATGGGTGCTCATACATACATACGCACTACTGTTGGGGGACGTTCATTCTCTTTTTCTGCTGGAGACTTACGGGCTATTTTACATTTAGGTGATGTTGCCATAGAGCAAGGTCCGACTGAATTCTCTGAGGAATTTTGCGATGGTGCTCTACGTCGTGTGGGGTATACTGGAGCTATTTCTCACCTATACTTCAGGAATCATCTACGTGGCAAATGGAAGCTTCTTGCTTACTATTTGTTGAGGGCCATTAGTCATCGGAGTACAGGCTATGACCAGATGAATATTCAGAAAGCTTCTCAGATGGTTGCCTTAGTGCTGAACAAGCCATACAGCTTCTCTCAGTACATTTTTGATAATTTGGAGAGGCAGTTGATTTGCCTCTCCAAGATTTGATCATTTGGTACAGAGAAGAAATTCTTTCTGTTTCCAAGATTTGTGATGATCATAATTCGTCACTCTGCAGCTGATTTGCCATTTGACGGTCGTACGTTCAATCTAGGTCGTCTTACTTATAAGGCATTTGCTGAAAGTTTGAAGCACTTGTCAGTAAGAAATGTTCCGATTGAGGTTGATAATCCACCTTTGTTCGGACATTTGCTTAACCCTAACTATGTCGCACCTCAGCAAGGTTCGGAGGATGAGGAAGCTGGTGCTGCTGCTAGTGATGATGATCAGGCTCAGGATACTCCTCAACAAGAAAGAGCTGATCAGTTTGAGGGACTCAACAATGTTCCTCTGTATGCTGGTGATCTAGAGCATGATTCTGATATGGATGCTCTCATGGAGGATATTGATGATCCTACAAATCTTGTTTCTACATCTGCTGGAGTTTCTACTTCTACCTCTGCTCCAGTTGATGTTACTGTTGGTCCTTCTGAAGTCCCGGTTAATGTTGTTGAGGACTCAGAAGATGAAGAAGAGGAAGAAAGACTGCCAAAGAGAAGAAGAAGACATGCAAGATCTCAGACTGAGGTTGATAGAGAATTCGCTGCATATAGTGAAGCCATGGAGAGGTCTCATGCACCTGTTGTTGGTGATACTCCATTGGTTGCTGCTTTAAGAGCTTCTGTCTCTGAGGTTCCTGCGTCTGTGTCTGCTCCTTCTTCTGGTGTTAGTGTTGGGGAGAGAAGGTCTAGACCAAAGTTTATCATAAGGGGGATTAGTTCTCGTGCACAAGTTGTCACCGAAGCTACCACTGTTACGATTCCTGTTGTTTCGGAGTCTACAGTTCCGACACTTGTTGCTCCTAGGCCTTCGTCTGCTCCTATTCAGGCGACAGTTCCTGTTTCCACAATAATGGGACGTCTGTTTGCTCCTCTGCAAAGACCACAGATGCCTCCCATAGGAACTTCTAGTGCTCGTATGCCTTCGTTTGAAGCTGTGATGCCCCCTCAGGTCTCTACATCTGACGTTGCTTCTACTTCATGTCCACCTGTACCTGTTCAAGTGCAGTTGAGTCGTTTATTTTTTGAGAAGAAGATGTTGGAGATGAGGGTTACAGCTTTGGAGAGTCAACTAAAGCTCCAAGCTGCTAAGCATCAGGAAGAGATGGACGTTATGACGGCTCTTGTTCATTCTCTTGGATCTAGACTTGACCAATTCTTGGCTCAAGGGGTAGATAAGGATGGTTGTAGAGATGATGAGCTTCCAAAGAAGAATAGAGATGATGATGATCATGAAGATCAAGATCCAGCTCAAGGTCAAGATCAAACACAACCAGGTGAGCCAGAGAATCAGGGTCAAGATCAAGATGTTGCTGATGATGCTGCTATGGATATAGAGACTGCTGATGTTTAGGGGGAGTCATCAAGACAAAGAGAGTCAGAGATTGCTGGTACAGCTGGTGCTAGTATTTCTGGGATTCAAGATAAAGGCAAAGCTGTGATGACAACTCCAGATGCAGATCCTGATGATCCAGATAATAATGGTGATGGGGAAGATTCCAATTCAGGTAACTGCGATTCTATTTCTGATAGAATAGAAAGGGAGATAGTGAATGATCCTCATAATGATAAAGAAAAAGAAAATAGCAAAGGAAAATCTACTCAGGATAGTGAGTCAAATAAGACTGTTTCTACTACCAATGCCTCTACAGAGTCAGATTTGCACCCTTTAATTGTGCATAAACTAGAAAAGAGATTGGGATATGATCCACAAGCTCATATGAGAGCTAGAGCTGAGATTATGGATTATGATGATTATTATGATCCAGGATTACCTAGGGATCAAATGAAAGGACAGTCAGAGTTAACTCATACATCTTCAGAGTCAGAGTCAGATTCGGATTATGAACCTTAGTGCTATTGATTTTGTATTGATTACTTGAGTTATAATAACAGTTAGGGTGTTAATCAAAGTGTTATTCAACTTAGAATAGTTATCAAAGAATTATTCTATTCGGCTTAACATATTGACAACGTAATTTTAAAATACTCGAGTAATCAAAAATAATGATTATAAGATAAATATAAATGTATGTGTTACATTATATTTATGATATAATATTATTGTTGTAAGTTAAAATAGATAAAGATTATAAGATAAATATTAATGTAATTGTTACATTACATTTATGATATAGTATTATTTATTTTAATTTCTTTATATATTTATACTATTTATTATGTCTTGACTTATGATTTATATAGTCCGAGGAAAAATTGTAGTTCCCCCATAGCACTCATTTCAAAAACATTTTTCATGCTCATTTCAAATTCTTTGCACATCTTTATATTAGATGAACCAAAAATGATATCATCCACATAAACTTGTACAATCAGATAATCTCGCTTCTTCCATTTGATAAACAATGTGCTGTCTATCGATCCTCTTGTAAAAATTGTAGTTCCCCCATAGCACTCATTTCAAAAACATTTTTCATGCTCATTTCAAATTCTTTGCACATCTTTATATTAGATGAACCAAAAATGATATCATCCACATAAACTTGTACAATCAGATAATCTCGCTTCTTCCATTTGATAAACAATGTGCTGTCTATCGATCCTCTTGTAAAACCATTTGTCAACAAATGTGTTGAAAACTTTTCATACCACACTCTAGGTGCTTGATGCAATCCATAAAGAGCCTTATCCAAATGATATGCTCTTCTTGGATAATTCGGATCTTTAAACCCCGGTGGTTGGTAAACATACACTTCTTCTTTAACTTCTCCATACAAGAAGGCACTCTTAACGTCTAACTGATACACCTTTATACCTTTGAAACTTGCAAAAGCTAAAAATAACCTTATAGCTTCAATCCTAACAACTGGTGCCACAGTTTCGTTATAGTCATATCCTTCTCGTTGTGCAAACCCCTGAACAACCAAACGTGCTTTATTTCTAGTAACGATCCCTTTGTCATCTCGTTTGCATTTATATAGCCAACGAGTTCCAATTGGTTCTTTACCTCTAGGCACATGTACTAACTCCCAAACTCCAAGTTTTTCAAATTGAGCTAATTCTTCTTGCATAGCTTCAACCCAACATGGATCTTGAAGTGCTGCCTTAACATTCTTAGGTTCTACTTGTGAAATGAAACCAGAATACAAACACTCAGTTATCAAACCAGTGTCTTTCACTTCACATAACAAACTAGTTAGATCCTTATTCAATTGATTTCTAGTTCCAACAGGTTCTGTAGCATTTCCAAGAATATTTTCAACTGGGTGATCCTTATTAATTCGATATTAAGGAACCAAATCAACATTCAAATTGTCTCCCAAATTTGTTCTAATCTGAAACTCAGGAGAGTTGAATTCATCTTCTGATTCTTCAGAAATAGGATCATCATCAGGCAGTGTAACCTTCGATGGAGTAGGTGGTGTAGAGTTTGCGGGTTCATTATTGTCTGAATTTGGTGTCTTATCCTTGTCCTTACTGCTTCATCAACATCGGTAGTAGACCGAACGTTGGTTGGAGTAGTATCGACATTCTGAGTAGGCGGAGATATAGGAGTATTATCCATGTGATCTCTCGTCGGCTGTTTCAGGATCTGAATAAGAATCAGGACCAAGTAGTGAACTAAACACACTATCATAATCGAAGTTTTTGCCACTTCCAGAATGTATAGCGGGCTTATGACTGACAATCTTGACATTTGTTCCAAAATCAACTTTGCCGGTCTGTTTGTTGTAAACTCGTCGAATTGATGTTCCTGGTTTCTAACCCATGAGAAATCCCACTTCAACCTTTGAATCAAACTTTGACTGAGGTAGATACTTCAAGAAAGTACACGGTACACCAAATGGTTCAACATTCTGTAAATTCGGTTTCTTTTTATTTAGAAGCTCATAACAAGTCTTATTATAACGCTTAACTACTGTAACCCTATTTAAAATATGACAAGCTGTATTCACCGCTTCCGCCCAAAACATTGTAGGAAGCCCTAAATCTGCAAGCATAGTTCTGGCTATCTTGATTAGAGTCCTATTCTTCCTTTCAGCAACTCCATTCTGTTGTGGTTCATACGGAGAACTGTATTGATGTTGAATTCCCTTTGACAAACAAAAGACATCCATCACATTATTCTTAAATTCAGTTCCGTTGTCACTGCTGATTCTCTTAACACGAACTCCATAAATATTTTTAGTTTCGACAAAGAAATTTATCAAAATCTGTGGAGTTTCATCTTTCGATTTAAGAAAGAAAACCCATGAGAATCTCAAGTAATCATCAGTAACCACCAAACAGTAATACATCCTACCGATACTTCTTACATTTACTGGACCAAATAAATCCATGTGAAGTAACTCAAAAGGATTGGCAATAGAATTTTCTTGTTTCGGTTTATGTGGAGACTTTTGTTGTTTACCTTTCAGACAAGGTACACATTTGTCTTTCATTCCAAACCGTTTCATGGGAACGCCGTCAACCAAACCATGTTTGACAATGTAATCCATCTTTCGGAAATTGATATGTCGCATTCTTCTATGCCATAGCAAAGATTCAGATTCATTTGCTTTTGATAACAAGCAAACAGACTCCTCTGGATTATCAACACCTAACACAAGGCCATAGATGTCTCTCTTCCTAGGAGCTTTCAGCAGGATCCAGTCTTCAGGAATAACATATCCTGGTTTCAAAATAAGTGCTTCTTTCTCATTAAAATGGACAGTATTACCCTTGTCACAAATCTGAGAAACACTTAATAAATTATGTGATAACTGTTCTACATAATTGACTTTCTCCAGCGTAATCTTCCCATTGACAACATCACCTTGGCCCGAGATGTTGCCGCCCTTGGGACCAGCGAAACTAACGTACGAACCATTTACATCTTCATAGTTGGACAAAACGTTCATGTCCCCTGTCATGTGCCGAGAGCATCCACTGTCAACATACCAAAGACTAATAGGCTTCCTTGGTTCTCCCTGCACGTTAGACAATAAGATGGTTAGTTTCTGAAGGGAACCCAAACCTTTTGAGGTTTAGGTTTGCCGAATTCATCTCTGATGATTAATTCGGTCCAATATCCATCGCTCTTTAATGTAGCCTTGGATGAAGATGGTGTCATAGACTGTTTCTTAGGTGAGGTGAAACGAGTCTTAGGAGGAGAATTCCTTGGTGAGAAAGTACCAAATCTAGGTTGAGTCCCTAATCGATCGTAGAATTTAGACGAACTATTAATTCTAACAGGAGGGGATCGATTTTGTTGAGTCATTTTCCTAGGTGAATTACTCCTTTGAGGTATACGAGAACGAGTCGGACTTTCACTTCTAAAAGTAGTATTCTGTGAAGGTCCCTGTCGTTTTGGAGTTTTAGACCTATTATTATGAGCAACAATATCTGAGTCACTAGATCCACCAGAAGACATACCCTTATCAGGACATCTCTGTTTCCTATTTGGACAGCAACTATAAACATGTCCTACTTCATAACAATAGAAACACGATTTCTTAGCTCTTGCTTTCTTAGCTTTAACATCAAACTCAGCTGAAGTCATGCCTAAACATTCTTTAAGTTCAATTGTGGCTGACTCTTCTTTTGATAAACCAGTTGACTCATTTTTACCTGAAAAATGTACCTTCTTTTGAGAATTTTTATGAGTCTTGTATGGAGTTAAAGGGACTTCACTAGACGTAGATTCATCCTTATTCCATACTTTATCAATCTTGTCATGATCGATCTTTTCAAAATCAATTTCATTTGATGTAAAAATAGTATCTCATCCTTTCATTGTAAAACATTTAATGTTCTTATCTACAAGACAAGTTGATTTTACTTGACTAGATCCTTTAGAAGTACTAGCATCATAAATTCCATTCTTAGGATCTACTGGTTTAACAAATGAACTTTCAAACTTATGTTTCTTGTTAAGCTCTTTAATTTTATTAACTGAGCTTTTAGAGCTTTTAGGGGTCTTTGGATCAACATTTTGTTTTTCTGAAATTATTGGATCAACTTCACCACTGTCAATCTTTTCAGTAAGCTGTGTTAGAGATTCTGTATAATTATCATTGAACGGACCTCTAACTTCATTATAACTCATACCCAAACCACTTTTATCTTTTGAATCCCATGGTATAGGTTTTTGCATTTGCATTGATCGTATTAAATCAGATCCTCTAATTTGATCTAGTCTTGTATTAAGCTTAACTATCTCCAATTTTGCATCAACTAATTCTTTCTCCTTTTTAGAAAAATCTTCAGTTAGTTGAGCATATTGTTCATTTCCTACCTTTTCCATCAGAACTGACTCCTTTAGTTTTTCTTTTAATGCAAGAATATCCTTATCAGATGCACGAATCTTATCTTGATTAAGACTTTCCTGTTTTACCAAACCAGAATTTTTGGCAAACAAAAAGTCGTTTTCCTTTTTAAACATGTTGTTCTGACTAGTTAAGTTAATAACTGACTTGTTCAAAATAAACACCTCAAGTTTTAAGTCTGACACCATTTTACATACATCAATTATAGAAGATAAAGAACATGATACCTTCTGATCTGCAGCCTTGCAGTCTGCCATGTATGCAACGAAGTCTTCGGTTGTCATACCTTCAGGTATCTCAAAGTTCTTCATCTGTTCTTCGATGCTCTGCATAGAAATGTCATCAATAGGATTTGATGACTCTTTCTTTTCTTCAGATGCTTTAACTGCAGTCATTTGTTCTCTCTCAGATCTTACTGTTTCAGCAACATTACACATATTCTTCTGTACTGTCTCAGATGCACTTTCTTCACTTGAGTACACAGCATAATCAATAGTTGTGGCTACCCATCATATAATTCTACCATATAGGCATGATTCGAGGTATCATCGGATTGTGTATCCCATTGATAAGTACCATCTGGATTTTGAACAACAACAGCCTTTGAATCCAAAAATGGTGATGAAACCGACTGCTGTGGAGTAACAGGATATGTAATCATCGCATGCGTCTTATGATTATTTGGTGTAACACCGCCTTGATTATAATTTTGATGACCAGCAACAGTATTATCAATCCTTTTAGGCCTTTGACACTCTCTTGCAAAATGACCAAATCCATCGCAATTATAGCATTTCACCTTGGATTTGTCAAACCTTTAGTGCCATTACCTATAGGTCTACCAGTTCTCTGAGTGAACCTTCTGACTTTAATGGTAAGCATAGCAAGCTACCATTGTAGATCCATTTCTTCTAAATCATCAGGATCTATTTGATTGTAATCCTCATCAATTACTGCAGGATCAGTAACCTTTCCCCCAATAAATGCTTCATGAGCATTACAAAAGGCTGAGTAAATACTCATTCTTCCCTCTGCAGAACTCATACTCATTGGCATAGAATGGAAAGATTGTGCATTGCTCTTAACATTTGAATTTGTATGGCAATACCATTAGCATCTACTATTGGTGTAGCTTCTGCACCACTTAGAAATGCATTGTTTGCTGAGCTGGAACTTGCTAAATGAACAGACTTAGCATGATATAAGGATGGATCTTGTGTAAAATCTGAGTGAGTATCCTTAATCCTTCTCTTCATATCTCTGTTCTTTAGCTTAGAGACTACCTTCTCAAAATCCCATGTACTGTATTCCTGATCATCTTGTAGTTGATGAACATAATCAGTCCACGTTTTAGGCAGTGAATCCAGAAACTTATCAACTAACTCTGTTTGAGGATAAACAACTTCAAAGTATGACAATTCAGTGGTTAGATGACTGAATCGAGTAATAATCTCATCAAGAGATTCCCCTTTCAGTCTATTAAAGGCTTCATATTGACGCTTGAAAAGCTTGATACGGTTTTTCTTCAAAGTTACATCACCCTCACAATACCTTTCGAGAGCATCCCATAAATCCTTTGAAGTTGTGTACTTTTTAAACAGATGTACACTATCTTGAGGCAATGCCATAGTCAGAGTTGACAAAGCCTTCCCTTCAACAGCGTATCTTTTACGTTCTTCAATAGGCATATCAGAATAAGTATACCTACTCTCCGTTCTTCTCATATGAAGGCCAATCAAAACCTTGAGTTATCACTAGCCACATTTCCATGTCAGTGAGACGAATGTAGTCTTCAAAACGTGTCTTCCACATCCAATAATTTTCCATAGGGAAAAGCTTTGGAGGTGTATTACCTCGACCAACCTCATGATCGTGCATGATCATCTGACTGATTAGTAAGGCATTGGGTGAGTTTGCGGCAGCTGGTAAAGTCATCATTTCGAGTCTTTTAAATTCAAGTGAAGCGAAATACTACTTAGTTCGTGTGGTACGAAGGACACGTGGCACGAAGTACACGAAGCACGAAGTCACGTGGAATGAAGTCACGTGGCACGAAGCTGTATGACTTCCACGAAGTACACGTCACACGAAGTTCGAAGAATACGTGGCACGAAGCTAACACGAAGCACTAGTCACGACCTAAGTCACGAAGAGTGGTTCGCGCTGACGTGGCACGAAGCTAACACGAAGTTAACAGATGACGTGAACACGAACACGAAGTATACCTCGTGCTGACGTAAGCACGAAGTAACACACGAAGGAGAGCACGAAGAGGCGAGTTAACACGAATTTCGAACAAAATTGCAATCAATAGCCAATCAAACGATCTTAAACCTTCTGGTAATCAACCTTAGGGCTCTGATACCACTTGTAAGGTGCCCTATTGTTACGTGGATCGTAATAAGACGGATTCGTTATGTCAAGAGTGCGGAATCCTCTTGAGATAACTAGATTGCTATTGCCTTTCGTTGATTAATGAGCAATTAACCAACCCAAGGAGATGCACAAGGCTTGTGGTTCGTATAAGAGGCTACATGAAGGAACAATTAACCTTAGCTCGTAAATTCGTAAACTATTAACCAAGATTCGAAAACGATTCACCTAATTTCGTAGATTAGGTCTTGTATTTATACTAGTTAAGTATTGGATCGTGTGGGCTTAGGCCTTAATTACGTATTAGGCCCGAAACAATAACTAATCGTTCTACCTTGTGCTGACGTCAGCACGAGGTTCATCCTACATGTTGATGACGTCAGCACGAGGGACGACCTTTAGTTCTATGTTTGACTTCGTTTGACTCGTACATAACATCCAATCACCGTTTAAGTGTTCTACGACACCTATAAACCTTGATTCTATGTTCTTGTACCCGCAAAACAATATATAACACACAAACACAATACAAAACATAAACAGATATAATATTGAAGCTTATACGTAATCATTAAATATCAACACAAGTTCTTGTTTAAATGATTACAAACAAGTTCCTAAAAACGTAAACAATAATCAAATCTATGTTGCGATTGTCACACTGAATCTGAATCTACAATATTGCACAAGTACACAGAGAATATTGCAAAAGTCTGACAATCGGAATGATGAGATGTACAGAAAGTCGAGTATTCAAAACAAGGATTATAAATAACATTCACCATAGCTTTATTTGATAAAAAGGAATTTACAAATGTACAAGCATGTGAACCAATTTCCAAGTACAAATGCGTCCACCATACTTGAATATTAAGTTCACGAAACAAATATCAACCACATGAATAGTATACTACAATGATCAAGGCGGATTCCATTGCCCTTCACAAGGTTTGATATTCGACTCCAAAGTGCAATGCAAACAATCATGATGCATATAATCCTCAAAGCTTATGCTAATTCCTGAAAAGCATGAAGAAAAAGTGTCAACTATGAAAACGTAGTTGGTGAGTGCATAGGTTTTTATATAAATCTTGGTACATTATCGTTTTAATACTTAAAAAACCGATTACTATTACATTCGAAATACCCAAACCATATGACCGACAAAAATTCTCATATCATATTATCGAGTTTTTCCCAAATACCACAATGTCATATCAAGACTTGGAAAAATCCATAATAAAATTTCAGGTTCTCATTTGTCAATTCATCATGAGAGAAAAAGTATATAAGTCGATTAATCGTATACCATACCAAAATCATTCGGTTACCAAAATCGTTTCAATATCACCAATTTCAACGTCTTTCAAGATATCATATGAGGGACAATACCCAATCCGTATGTTCAAACAATTTCCAATTATCAACAATATTAATATCAATTTCACTTAGCCACAAGGGCATAATTCAATATCAATTTCATTTAGCCACAAAGGCATAATTTACATAATTTTGATGAGTAAATGCTTGAGCCACTACTACTACCATTTTATCAAGTCCAATAATATATATAAAATTCATTTCCTGGCACAAGCTGTCAATCAAGTGCCGTATTAATAATAATAGGGTCGTGCCATGGAGACGACCATTTAAATATAAGGTAGCTAGAGCACCGCGTGGTCGGACTAGGAATGATGGCCGTCACAAAGGCAACCAAACATCCCACCGTTACACGTTGGGTGGGTGGACGAAACCTAGTTGCGCAACTATCTAACTACAGGCCTCCACTATCGGAGTAAATAGTAATGTACCGAAAGAAAACGGGTTGACAGAACTCAAGCTCATCATATAACATTTATCACATTGAACATACGATATAACTTCATTTCATAATCGTAATCCCAAGAATCATTTCATAAATATATAGAAAGCAATTTCATTTATATATCATGTTTTTCACCCCGATAGTTAAACACATAAAATAGTTTGAAAGGGGGCTATGACTCACCTTGATATGCCACACATTATATTCCATATATCCAAAATGGGTACTTCCCATCTATAGCTTCCTTGATTATATATTCCTTATGCTCCTCATTCGTACATCAAGGCCAAGCCTATCCCTACAATAGGACTAATATACATAAGTTTATATCTTAAGCCATTGCTTAGAAATGCCACTTTTATTAAATTGTCACCAATTATGGAATCCAAGTGTATTGCTAATATTCACATCTTTTTAATCATAGAGATTGATGGTGTAAAAGGTCACTTTCAGTATACATGTAGTTATAAGTTGTTAGAATTTCAGTAACTTGTCTTCATTTGTGGTTTCGTTTGGCATCTTAGGTTATCATATGCTAATGTCATATTAGTTTATATTAACCTTATTCATCATTTGATGTGTAATCGATTTTAGGATGAATTAGCATTTGTAATATCAATTTATAGATTGGTTAACGTAATTACTTATGTTCATTCCGCTTAGTTATATTTCGGGTTACAATGTTTACGCTTATCCCTTTAACTCACATTTTTCTCGACATGCCGTATTATTACTTGGGTTTATGAAATTCATTTAAGTGTTATGGGCCATTATCAATTGGGCCAAAATGTGATGGGTTTTTAAGTGACTTGGGCTTAATTTATTTATTGGGCTTACTCTTATTTGGGTTATGTGATTAATGGGTTATATTGGTTATTGGACTTTATGGTTTGTTGGGCCAAGTGGACCTACTGATTTATGGTTCTATGGGTTTAGTATTTGGGCCGGGTTAGCCTATTATGGTCTTTTAGTGCATCTTTTAGCCCATTATACAAATGGTTAGTTTCCTTTCAAATCTTCTATTTTTAATTCAGATTTTTATGAAATGTTGGATACCATTTTGGGGTCAAGCCGAATTATTTGGAACTTCATGATTTTTACACAGTGAATTATATGTATCTAGTATTTTTTTGAATTTTTGATGAATTTTTAGATGATGTTTGGTGTCCTTAAAAATTATCCAAACACAAACTGTCCCGAATGGCCACTGCTTGCGACATCAAAAGTTTTATAAACGTTCTTGATGTTGTGATTGTTAAAAAAATCCCATGATTTTATTTCAAGTTCACAACACATTGAAATTAATTTCCACTGAGTATAACCTCCTGAAACCTTATGGATTAGGAGATAAAAATTGTTAAATTTTATAAAATATATATACCAAATTACAGTTTTGACCAGTTTCAGTAGAAAATTCATATCTTTCATTCTGTTCAGTATTTTTGAGTAATTCCAGTTGGTGGTTTTTCTTAACTCGTTGTTCTACAACTTTTATTTTGAAAGTTTTTCTTGAAAATGCCCACACATTCCCAGTTTTCCCGTTCAAAAACAGAAGATGGATTCTATCAGCTTACTTTATTTGCCCAATGCATGCCTTTACTTTATGGCTTCACTCAACACTTATTTTGGCAAACCCAATACATTTTATTCATCCTAATTCATCTCTTAACCTTTCATTAGTGTTTTCTCCAGATTTTATTTCATATTTTATGGACAAAACATGTGATGAAAGTGATGAATTTATATTTGTGTTCTTGTGATTTCGGTTAGTGATTTTTATGCATAGTTTTGTCTTGAATTCTTATAAAATCCTTATTTCATAAATCCTAGATTATTAACATGTATTTTAACATCAAAATATATATGAAATCATCAATTAAAGATCCATCTCAGATCCATCAAAATATGACCATATTTCAAAGGAAAAATCACTTTAAATGTATTTTCAAGAAGATTCTATCAACTTGCCTTCATCAAGTGTATTTTCAAGAAGAAAAACATGGTCTTTGATAAAGATCTTTTAGTATATACAAAAACAAGATATATTAAATAAAGAGATGATGAGTTATACCCTTGATGAACTCGAAATGGAGGCTGTTTTGGACAGCCAAACCCACGACCATATGACCCCAAAATGGACTCCTTAGCTTGCTTTAACACACCCTTGAATGATCTAGCATGAACCATTATTATTATAGTTGATTCACTTAAGATTTTTGAGCTCTAATTTGTGTTGTAAGAATCGAATATGAGAAGAAGAGAAGGAGAGAAAAGTGCAGAAAATTTGAGAGGAAAAGAGAGAGAAATGGGATGGAGTGTGTGTTGGAAGTGTGAAAGGAGTGATGGTGGAGTGAAAGGTGTGAAGGGGTGTATTGGGAGTGTTAGAATAAGTGGTGTAGTTGATTTTTGATTGGGTAAAGGGTTTTGGGATATGGGGGCCGATTTTGGTTAAGGAAAAATAGAAGGGATTTTTGAATTTTAAAGGTATAATGTAAGTGTATATGTGTATGTGTATGTGTTGTAAGTATGGGTGCATGTATGGACTTTTAGGTTAACTAGTTAGTAGTCTTTTAAAAGACTTGTGTGATTATATGAATATGTATATATGTGGCCGTATATATGTGTATGTGTTCATATATATTTATGTTTTAATTTGTTAATTGACTCTTTGTTTATAAACTTGCATTTTATATAAGATATATATATATACTTATTATTATTCAACACTTTTAAATGCATATATGCTTATAAATATATTTTTAGATGGTCATCATACATATATATTTGTTTTTGCATATACGTAGATTCTCTTGATGTTTAAATGGTTGGACATCCATAAGGATTTTTTGATTGTTATCACAACTTGTGAGTCTTGTACAAATATTTTTTTTGCAACTTAACTTCTCGAATGAAACTTTTTGGTTCATTGACATTTCATCAAGTTCAATTGGAATTTATTGATAGCTTGAGGTTGTTTTGAATGATTATAGTTATTGTTTATGGCATTTCTATGATAGCTAGTCATCTATGGTATTTCTAAGGCATTTCTCTTAATAAACCTCTACGGCTCGATAACTAGATAAGTATAAGTAAATAGTCCTAATTGGAAATTGAGGGTTGTTACATCATTACCCCCTTAACATCAACTTCGTCCTCGAAGTTCGCTCATTCACACGGTGATAAAATGAATAGATTGGCAATAGGGATAGCTTCACGAAGTCGTACAAATGTGAGAGTTTATATAGGTTTTATCACGACCTTTCGGTTACTTACGGGCTTTTTAACCTCCATAGTTGGGGGCATCTATTTCCCTAAATATCACCTGATTAGAAGCTTTGAATGAGTTATAATTGTCGCTCACTTCCTGAGACGACTTGAGATCATTGTAAGAAAACACTGTGGGCTATCCAGTCTGCCTAGATCAATGTTAAGTAATGGGATGATGACAAGAATATTAATACGGAGGTGTAATATGAGCAAACGGTTCGCAACGTGAGTTATAACAAAAATAGTAAGAGACGTTGGAATATCAATCGTTGGTGACCACTCATTTCTCATTGTGACTTTGTACACTTTCCTTTATCGTTTGCTTTCTTAGAAAAGTATCCTCTACTGACTCCTCGCCTACTTTTATCTTTCTTTGGTTTAACGTTGACACGCTTGCCGCTACTAGAAAATATATTGACTTCGTTTGTGACTAATCACTTTATAAGGGATTACCCCCTTAACAAGGGTGATGCTAATCCGGGGTGTTGAGATGTATTAAAATTTGCAAGGGTACATTTCCATAATACCTCATTCTAGGGTTTTCAGTTTCGTCTTTATTGTCTCATGGCGTGCAAGGGAAATCGGTCATGTAATGTATGATGATGGTTCCATCTTGTTCCTCATATTCACATTTGTTCTTTCAATATCGCCCTTATTTTCCCAAGATCACCTTTTTCTGTTATTCGCTAAGTCATATCGTTAATAATTTCTCTTGCTCTTGCCGATATTGGCTTTTAAAACGTTTCATGGCACCTTTACTTCTTCCTTTTTAATGTAGAATGACTACCATCCATGACATATTTCCGACTAAACTCCTTTTCAACATTACACATATAACCTCTTCAATTTCTACTCTATTCCTACGCAATCCTCACGGCAGAGTTTACACAATTCTTGTGCTTACAACTAATCATATCAAATCCTCATCATCTTGGTAAGACGGACACTTGAAACCCTTATTAGTATGGATCCCTTCTCAAGGACAATTTTTCTTAGGTCCTTTCAGGCCTACACAAAACTTCCAATGACCTTGCTCTCTAAAGCCTCATATCTACCTTTAGTTTTCTAAGCTAAGCTTCTTTTCAAGTACACTAGTCCAATGCTCTTAGGAATCGTGATGTAAAATTAGTTAGGTGAAGCTTCACACCTCATCCTTCTCTCAATCATCTAGTTTTCTCCACTTCTCTTTCGTGTTCTTATGGATAAGCATACTCCTTACCGTTTTGCCACTTAGATTCATCTCTTACTAGATAATTGTTATTATGGATGACACATGCGCAGTCGATAGTCCTTGGAGTTTATCTCAGGGGTACTTAAGAGATCATAGTGATAGGGATCCTTGGATCCTAACTCATCACAGATGTATGTTATCATTATCACGCTTTCGTTCCAGTGTTTCATAAATAGCTCTTTCCAGAGTTTGTAGTTTCTTGAAAGTTAATTCAATGACCAACTTCCTTAATCGTTGTGGTGGTATGTGCCTTAACTTCTAACGTTGTATTCCTTATTTGCTTTCATTACTAACTTAGCGATTTCATGTCGTTTTCCTTTCTACTTCTCTTGGGCGCACTACTTCATGGGTCGATGGTTCTTGACTATTCACCATGTGTTCTAAAATTTTTCTCGCCCAAGTTCATCTTATTTTAGCTTACCTCCATACGACCGTTGACCTTGAGGGAATATCCATCACTCATGTTTCCTCCACTTATCGACCATACTCCCCTTCTTTAGCAAAGCTTGCCTCCATCGGCCGTTGGGCGTATATCGCTTCCTCTCAGCTTAGTTGATCATGCTCTACTAATAGTTGGTCTTACGATAAAGGTTTTCCAATAGGTATTTAAAGTATAATGCGTGGAGCGCCATGAAGATGAACACCTTTAGAACCACATGTTGTAGATGACGTCAATATCTTCACTTTATTGTTTGAGTTAATCTCCTTCCTTTACTTTACTTCTACTCCACATCCTCTTCAATGATGCTAGTGAATATCTCTTCTTGAACGATAAAGTATAGTGTTGTGCTTCATTCTCCTTGTTCGGATATCTTCCTTGTTGCGATTACCCGCTTAACATTTTTCTTCTAGAAAAATGTAAGGGATTTCATGCTTTTCGTATCATTTCGCTTTCTCCTCTAAGCAAGCTCCTCAGACACCTACTTAACTAGGTTCCTTGAATCATCTTGCTTTCTTACGTTCTTTGGTAGTCTTCAATCCACCAAAACTTCTTATCATTCTCGAAGGCCTTCAATTTGCCAGATTTCCTAATCCCACTTGTAACTACTCTTGTCCTCCAGAGTAGTCCCAAATCATTTTTCATTTATCTTCAAATTGCGGGGGTCACATAAGTCTTATATTACTTCTTATCCTCCTTAATTTTGCATCTTCGCTCCAACGGTAACTTTGGAATTTCTTTTAATTTCCGTCGTGGTTCCATTTTTCATGGATAAAAGGACCTTCAATTCCTTCACCAATTTGAGACCTCGGTTCAATTGCCTCTACACTCACTCACATGTAGACCATATCCAAGGCATCTCTTTCATTTGGTATATTAGTCTATACTATCTTTTATACTATACTTTTCTAACTCGCTGGTTTTTTTTTTTTAAACTTCCTTGTAACGAGGGGGGTCCTTCTTTTAACGTCATTGCGAGTGTGTGGTGTTAGTTATTTGGTCTCACCACTTTCAGGTGTTGCGTCGAGTCATCTGTGGATTAAGGGAATCATAAATCTTAGGTAAAGAAGAAGAACCATGCTTTCATCGTGTTTGGTCCTCAAGATTTTCGAAATTCACTTGGCTAGTTTCAATGTAGAAGTGAGGAGTAAGAGTTCGTAGCGAGAATAAGACGTCAACCCAGATTAATATCTTTAGGTGAGTTAACGGAAGGCTTCAACGTCGCTTGCGAAAATTTTCTTCTTTGTACTTTGATTGACATACAACATATCTTCCATGGCCTATGTTATGTTTGTGATCCAATAACATCTTCTATGCTATATATTTATCCCAAGCATTTCGCTTTTGGACAATTGATGACTAAACGTCATTCGCACCTCTTGATGTCGCAGCGAGAGTAGGGTATCACTTACTCGATTTCGCTATTTTTGAGTGTTGGGTAAGTGAGTTGTATGTTGTTAGGTTATTAACTTTTGAAGGGAAGCAGTGGTGATCAATACTTTGAATTATCAAGTATGTCAAGGATATAGAATTTTGTTTCGAATGAATGAAATAACGATATAGAAACAAAAGATTCATTGAGACTCGAATCAGACTCTTTGCGCGAGTTAAGAGATCACTTCTATGTGTTATGTTGCCCATTGGACTCCAACTTTCGATGACGTCAACATATGCCGCACCGACTTAGATAGTATAGATAGATGTTCGTGTATACGTGTTAAAATAGAAATATTGCACCAAATTTCTAGGCTACATTCCTCACAGTGTGTCATCTAGAATGTATGGGTACGTGTTCGACTGGTGACATTGTATCATGATAAGGCCTTAGTGCCGTTCACCATTTGTAAATCTCCGACTTAGTTTGACATTCCCCATATGTTTTGAGCCATCTTAGATCGCATAAAAAGGTTGTTCGTAAATATCTTCAAGTCGCGTCATATCTTAGGACTATAATCCTTAGAGTATATCGTCAAACGCTCGTGAGAGGATGCTTTATAGGTAACATCGCGTCGTCGTATGTAAATAATGAATAGCGGTGTCATAAGAAAAAGGATATTGAATAGTTTCAAAAAGCACGAGTGAACGAATATCGGAGGGGTACTTAATGACAACTTTCATACTTAGAAAAATTCTAGTTTATAATGAATTTATCAAGGGCAATCACTAGTTCTCAAGCGGTCGAATCTCAACATACATTATCTATCTTGATAGTAAGGACTAACCATATTATTATCATATCAAGCGATTACTAGTTCTCAATAGTCACATCTTAAAGCATCATAACTATCTCATAATTAGGCACAAGTATATAGTCATTACATCATCTACGCACTAGCCCTTGTATAGCTCAACCTTAGGGTGCAATAAGTATCTCAATAGTAAGGCATGACTACATAATCATCGCAATATTCACACGCTAATTTCAAATAGCTCAAACTTAGAGAGTAAGGGCTCTTATATCCATATTTCAAATAGTCCAAACTTAGAGAGTAAAAGCTCATATATCCATATCGGCTATAGGATTTCATATTACTCGTCATACCTATATCCCCTTTCAGTTTATTCTTAAATAATCAGTCTCATCACCCAATAACTTAAACAAGTCATATTCGAAAATAATTTCATGCTTCATAATAATCACATTATTTTATAGTGCATATGCTACTTAAAGTTCAACATCATAGTTCATAAATCTTTTACGCATGCATTTCTCACAAAATTTTCACATTGCACCTTTAAACTTTCACATAGACAATACAAGCTTTCACATTGCACATTACAACTTTCACATTGTGCCTTATAACTTTCATATTGCAATCAAATCAATCATGCCCAAGTTTGCATGTTATAGCATAGAGTAGCATGTATCAACAAATATATATTTCAATCTTAGATTCGTTTCACTTCTAATGTGCAAGGAGAGGAATCCTACCAACCCAGCATAATCCTCAACTAAAGCAAGTCTCGAATCCTTATATGTGCTTAGGTGAATGTCTAAATGCAACACGTATGCTCATAAAAACGAATTTAATAAAGATCTCTTTTTTTATTATATTTTTTTTTTTCGAAAAGGAATCCATTTGAACATAGGTCCAAGTGGTCGTTTGAGTTTTACATGGTTCTCTCATAATTAAACGTAGATTCATGACTCTATGTTCAATTAGGGTCCTACCATGTAAAGCTCAAACTAATCCACTTAACCTCATGCTCGACTCGACTATAGAAATCGTTTTAAAAAGTGGCTATAGTTTTGAAATTCCCGTAGGAACCCCAATGTTCTCTATAACCTTGGCTCTTGATACCATTTTCTGTAACACCCCAACTAAGGCGGAATGATGAGATGTACAGAAAGTCGAGTATTCAAAACAAGGATTATAAATAACATTCACCATAGCTTTATTTGATAAAAAGGAATTTACAAATGTACAAGCATGTGAACCAATTTCCAAGTACAAATGCGTCCACCAAACTTGAATATTAAGTTCACGAAACAAATATCAACCACATGAATAGTATACTACAATGATCAAGGCGGATTCCATTGCCCTTCACAAGGTTTGATATTCGATTCCAAAGTGCAATGCAAACAATCATGATGCATATAAATCCTCAAAGCTTATGCTAATTCCTGAAAAGCATGAAGAAAAAGTGTCAACTACGAAAACATAGTTGGTGAGTGCATAGGTTTTTATATAAATCTTGGTACATCACCGTTTTAATACTTAGAAAACCGATTACTATTACGTTTCGAAATACCCAAACCATATGACCGACAAAAATTCTCATATTATCGAGTTTTTCCCAAATACCACAATGTCATATCAAGACTTGGAAAAATCCATAATAAAATTTCAGGTTCTCATTTGTCAATTCATCATGAGAGAAAAAGTATATAAGTCAATTAATCGTATACCATACCAAAATCATTCGGTTACCAAAATCGTTTCAATATCACCAATTTCAACGTCTTTCAAGATATCATATGAGGGACGATACCCAATCCGTATGTTCAAACAATTTCCAATTACCAATAATATTAATATCAATTTCACTTAACCACAAGGGCATAATTCAATATCAATTTCATTTAGCCACAAATGCATAATTTACATAATTTTGATGAGTAAATGCTTGAGCCACTACTACTACCATTTTATCAAGTCCAATAATATATATAAAATTCATTTCATGGCACAAGCTGTCAATCAAGTGCCGTATTAATAATAATAGGATCGTGCCATGGAGACGACCATTTAAATATAAGGTAGCTAGAGCACCGCGTGGTCGGACTAGGAATGATGGCCGTCACAAAGGCAACCAAACTTCCCACCGTTACACGTTGGGTGGGTGGACGAAACCTAGTTGCGCAACTATCTAACTACAGGCCTCTATTATCGGAGTAAATAGTAGTGTACCGAAAGAAAACGGGTTGACAGAACTCAAGCTCATCATATAACATTTATCACATTGAACATACGATATAACTTCATTTCATAATCGTAATCCCAAAAATCATTTAATAAATATATAGAAAGCAATTTCATTTATATCATGCTTTTCACCCGATAGTTAAACACATAAAATAGTTTGAAAAGGGGCTATGACTCACCTTGATATGCCACACATTATATTCCATATATCCAAAATGGGTACTTCCCATCTATAGCTTCCTTGATTATATATTCCCTATGCTCCTCTAGTACATCAAGGCCAAGCCTATCCCTACGATAGGACTAATATACATAAGTTTATATCTTAAGCCATTGCTTTGAAATGCCACTTTTATTAAGTTGTCACCAATTATGGAATCCAAGTGTATTGCTAATATTCACATCTTTTTAATCATAGAGATTGATGGTGTAAAAGGTCACTTTCAGTATACATATAGTTAGAAGTTGTTAGAATTTCAGTAACTTGTCTTCATTTGTGGTTTCGTTTGGCATCTTAGGTTATCAGATGCTAATGTAATATTAGTTTATATTAACCTTATTCATCATTTGATGTGTAACCGATTTTAGGATGAATAGCATTTGTGATATCAATTTATAGATTGGTTAACGTAATTACTTATGTTCATTCCGCTTAGTTATATTTCGCGTTACAATGTTTACACTTATCCCTTTAACTCACCTTTTTCTCGACATGCCGTATGATTACTTGGGTTTATGAAATTCATTTAAGTGTTATGGGCCATTATCAATTGGGCCAAAATGTGATGGGTTTTTAAGTAACTTGGGCTTAATTTATTTATTGGGCTTATTCTTATTTGGGTTATGTGATTAATGGGTTATATTGGTTATTGGACTTTATGGTTTGTTGGGCCAAGTGGGCCTACTGATTTCTGGTTCTATGGGTTTAGTATTTGGGCCGGTTTAGCCCATTATGGTCTTTTAGTGCATCTTTTAGCCCATTATACAAATGGTTAGTTTCCTTTCAAATCTTCTGTTTTTAATTTAGATTTTTATGAAATGTTGGATACTATTTTGCGGTCAAGCCGAATTCTTTGGACCTTCATTATTTTTAAACAGTGATTTATATGTATCTAGTATTTTTGTGAATTTTTGATGAATTTTTAGATGATGTTTGGTGTCCTTAAAAATTATCCAAACACAAACTGTCATGAATGGGCACTGCTTGCGACATCAGAAGTTTTATAAACGTTCTTGATGTTCTGATTGTTAGAAAAATCCCATGATTTTATTTTAAGTTCATAACATATTGAAATTACTTTCCACCAAGTATGACCTCCTGAAACCTTATGTATTAGGAGATAAAAATTGTTAAATTTTATAAAATATTTATACCAAATTACAGTTTTGACCAGTTTCAGTAGAAAATTCATATCTTTCATTCTGTTCAGTATTTTTGAGTAATTCTAGTTGGTAGTTTTTCTTAACTCGTTCTTCTACAACTTTTATTTTGAAAGTTTTTCTTGAAAATGCCCACACATTCCCAGTTTTCCCGTTCAAAAACAGAAGATGGATTCTATCAGCTTACTTTATTTGCCCAATGCATGCCTTTACTTTATGGCTTCACTCAACACTTATTTTGGCAAACCCAATACATTTTATTCATCCTAATTCATCTCTTAACCTTTCATTAGTGTTTTCTCCAGATTTTATTTCATATTTTATGGACAAAACATGTGATGAAAGTGATGAATTTATATTTGTGTTCTTGTGATTTCGGTTAGTGATTTTTATGCATAGTTTTGGCTTGAATTCTTATAAATTCCTTATTTCATAAATCCTAGATTATTAACATGTATTTTAACATCAAAATATATATGAAATCATCAATTAAAGATCCATCTCAAATCCAAAATCAAAACAACTTAAACTAGTGCCAATCTAAGCATGCATGTAATCATCTCATCATTGTAACAACAAATCTTTATTCATCTTCAATTCAACAACTTAAAAACATATTTTTATGAAAAACTCCAGAAAAATATTCATCAAAATATATAAAAATATGACCAT
Source organism: Erigeron canadensis (assembly GCF_010389155.1). Classification (NCBI taxonomy): domain Eukaryota; kingdom Viridiplantae; phylum Streptophyta; class Magnoliopsida; order Asterales; family Asteraceae; genus Erigeron; species Erigeron canadensis. Next base: position 20,309,576 of record NC_057765.1, read on the forward strand.
ATTTCAAACGAAAAATCACTTTAAAATCTATTTAATCTATGACAACACCTTTGGGTCTTAAACTAGTTGAATCTTTGAATCTTTCTTCTAGATTTCAACATGCATGAGCATGAGGAAGAAGATTCTATCAACTTGCCTTCATCAAGTGTATTTTCAAGAAGAAAATCAAAGAAAAAGATGGTCTTTGATAAAGATCTTTTAGTATATACAAAAACAAGATATATTAAATAAAGAGATGATGAGTTATACCCTTGATGAACTCGAAATGGAGACTGTTTTGGACAGCCAAACCCACGACCATATGACCCCAAAATGGACTCCTTAGCTTGCTTTAACACACCCTTGAATGATCTAGCATGAACCCTTATGATTATAGTTGATTCACTTAAGATTTTTGAGCTCTAATTTGTGTTGTAAGAATCGAAAATGAGAAGAAGAGAAGGAGAGAAAAGTGCAGAAAATTTGAGAGGAAAAGAGAGAGAAATGGGATGGAGTGTGTGTTGGAAGTGTGAAAGGAGTGATGGTGGAGTGAAAGGTGTGAAGGGGTGTATTAGGAGTGTAAGAATAAGTGGTGTAGTTGATTTTTGATTGGGTAAAGGGTTTTGGGATATGGGGGCCGGTTTTGGTTAAGGAAAAATAGAGGGGATTTTTGAATTTTAAAGGTATAATGTAAGTGTATATGTGTATGTGTATGTGTTGTAAGTATGGGTGCATGTATGGACTTTTAGGTTAACTAGTTAGTAGTCTTTTAAAAGACTTGTGTGATTATATGAATATGTATATATGTGGCCGTATATATGTGTATGTGTTCATATATATTTATGTTTTAATTTGTTAATTGACTCTTTGTTTATAAACTTGCATTTTATATAAGATATATATATATACTTATTATTATTCAACACTTTTAAATGCATATTAGCTTATAAATATATTTTTAGATGGTCATCATACATATATATTTGTGTTTGCATATACTTAGATTCTCTTGATGTTTAAATGGTTGGACATCCATAAGGATTTCTTGATTGTTATCACAACTTGTGAGTCTTGTACAAATATTTTTTTTGCAACTTAACTTCTCGAATGAAACTTTTTGGTTCGTTGGCATTTCATCAAGTTCAATTGGAATTTATTGATAGCTTGAGGTTGTTTTGAATGATTATAGTTATTGTTTATGGCATTTCTAAGATAGCTAGTCATCTATGGTATTTCTAAGGCATTTCTCTTAATAAACCTCTACGGATCGATACCTAGATAAGTATAAGTAAATAGTCCTAATTGGAAATTGAGGGTTGTTACACTTGTTGTGCAAAGACCTCTATTTATAGACAAAGTTGTCATTGGGAATCCAACTTTTTCGTATAAATATGGTTGACAGCATTTAAGGAAACTAAGTGAGTTCCTTTGAAATGCTTGATAAGGTAAGTCAAGACATTACTTTATCTAACCTGCTTTATGCACTTTTGTACTTTAATCATAGACAAATGATATTGTCTGTATAAAGCTACATAAAGCAAAAAGGTCTTTCTCGTAAACAGTGTAAAGCATTGTAAAGGCTTTAAACTGATATTCTCCAGTTTCGATCTGAGTAGAATGCCAACTGGGCTTCGCTGCCATTGTCATTCTCTATCTTCCATTTGTTGTCTTTGATGTCAATTGGAATGTCTTCAGTTCTGATCAAATCTCAACTGGAGGAAGTCTTCAGTTGCATAAACTGTACGTTGCAACTGGACATCAATATATTTCTGGACAAATCTTCTGGTCTCCAGATTCAACTGGAGACTGTCCAGTTTGGACGAAACTGGTTCTAACAAATTCCCCCTATTTGTCCTGAAATATTGCCAAGTCTGCTCAAGTTTTTGTAACTATACAAGTGTGAACTTGAAAGAATTGAGTGACTAAATCTAATCTAGTTTTCAAAGCATTTTTATAGATCATTAAATGCCTTGATTGTTTGTTTTTTGTTTGTTAGATTTAATCTGTTATCTATCTTGTGGTCACAATCTGGCAACTTGTATATACATGATAAAATTACAAAAGTTACAAGACAATAGATAAAATTACAAAACAGATAACTGAAGAAGATCTCAAGCTGATGGCCCTTCACCAGTTTTTCTTCTTTTTGCAACTGAAGAGATGGGTTATCTATCTTCAGGATGAAAGTGCAATCTTTTCTCAACATCTACTTTGAACTTGATCAGACTTTGGAGTACATAAACCCATCCCTTCTCAATCTTGTTCTTGTGCTGCCTTGCCTCCAGCAGATTTAACATTTCAACATGTTCAGAATGTCCATATTGATGAACATCTGGAATCTCCGTTGTGAGCTGTGGTCCCTTGAAGTATTGAATAGTTACCACAAATTGCCTTCCTCCAGGTTAGATTGTAACTTTGATTTCATTGATTTTTCCTGGATGATATCTTCGCTGGAGAACTTCATTTAAGTATGCACGTGCGTAGACTCATTGACCAGTTTGATCTAGGCAGTGCTTAGTTTTTGTACAGCAGCTCGAATATCTTCAGTAGATGGCTCATTGGGTTCCACCCAAGTTCTCAAATTTGCATCCCTTGACAAAGGTTTAGGCTTTGATTTGCTCTTAGACTTGGGTGGTTTCAATACTTGTTTGACCTTCTTCGATATTTGCTTAGTTCTTTGAAGAATCCCCTCAGTTCTTGCTTCCTTGGCCTTCTCCACTGATATATTTAAGTTTCTGGCATCATGCTCAGCTTCATCATCAGGATAGTCTTTGTCCAGATGGACTTCAATCATGTCATTCACAAGTCCCACTATCCTTGGGTCACTCTTGACCTTCCTATATTGCTCCAGTGATATGCCCAACAGATTAGCATCATTAACATCAAGTATGCCTAATCCTTGTAGTTGAACCCTTGAGACAAGCAAGTTGGCCTTCTTTTGTTTCTTCCTTTCATTAATTGCATTTCCAATCCTTGCCAATCTCTTGCTGTCAGATTCTATCACTGGAGGAAGCTGATCAGGATTTCCAGTTTCTAGTAAGGGTATATCAGTGGTTGGCTGGGCAGATTCGTCAGTTCCAAGTGCCTTGCCTTTATCCTTCTTCCCCCTATCACCAACATCCTCGAATTCTTTAATAACTTGCATAGCAGCATCAGTACTGGCAGCGACAACTAACTCTTTTCCAACACTTGAACTTGGAGTTTCAAAGTGAGTGCTGGGGATGTTTACAGATCTTTCCCCCTTGGCAGCTTCTAGTCCTTTTCGAATTGCATCAAAATCTGATGGACTGGAGAGTAGGCGATCTAGAGGCTGCCATGATCCCATGTTCTTACACTCCTTGAAAACTCCACATATCATTCGAACTGTCCTCCAAAGATGATTGATCTCTTGTGACTGAGTCATTATATTTCCACTTGTTTGTTCTTGACTCTTTAAAACTTGTTTAAGTATGGAGAGATCATCTGGAGAGAGCCCAATTGCAGGTACTTCCTTAACCACTTTCTTCACAACCTCTTTTTCTATACCAACTTCAGTGGTCAGATTAGATATTGCTGTTGAGTGATCAGACACTTTGCTAGCCAGTGTATCAAGACTGCACCTCAACCGATCGATCTCAGATGTTATGGGAGTGAGATCAACCTGGGGCGCTGCAATCTTGGTGATCTCAGATATCACCTTTTCCATTAAACTTCTCTCACTCGCAGCCAAAGCTTCTTCAATCTTGAGTCCCACTGAAGAGGCCAACTGACTTCCAAGCTCAGTCACATCTAGGCCAGGTTTGTTACATAGTTCTTGCACCTGCCTTTCCATGTTCTTGATATCAACCTCTATTGATCTGACAGTATTGTTCAGCAGGTTGGTTATCGAAGATGTGACTCTAGATTGAGTCAGTGCGAATGCCTCCCTTAATGATGTTGCCAGTTGGTTGGAGGATTCCACTAACTCATTGAGCTTGCCAAACACCAAGTCCTCATTGGCTGAGAACTTATTTATCCCAGGTCAACCACTTTGACATTCTGCATATGATCCTTTTGGTACCTGTAGAGGGACTTGGTGTTTTTATCCAGTGTCTTTTGAATCTCCTCAACCCTCGTGAGAAGGTTCGAGAGGTCGGCTTGGAAAGACACATATTGGCTTTCCAGTGACGGAGGAGAAGGTGTCACTGGACCAGCTCTAAAAGCTACAAGTGCAACTGGACGAGGTATGACAATGTTTGGTTCTCCAGTTGTAGTAGCATCAGTTGATAGAAGAGGAGGGGTTGTAGAAATGATGGGAACAGATTCAAGTTGACGTACAGGCTGAGAATGCTCAGGTATGTACGCCGGCGACGGTGGGGTTAGAATGTGTCTATTTCTAGGCACATTCATGGAATAGAGGAGTTGTCGTGAGGCGAACTGAGGAATTTCTTGTAGTGAGGAGAAGTCAGAAGGTGAAATTGAAACTGGGAGATCTAGGGGTGGACCAGAAAAGGAAGGAAGCTGATCAGGTGCAGATGCATCAGCCATTTCCTGGTCAGAATCTGGCTCATCCGAATCCGAGGACTCAAGCTGAAACTCACCCACACTCATGCCTAGATCCATGAATGATAGGGGTGGCTGAACAGGCTGTTCAAACTCCTGGTGACCAGTTCCAGTTGCCTGGATGGTTTCATCAGTTGGGGGATCCATTGCTGAAGCATCTTCTCCCTGGAAAGAGGTCACTGGTGCCTCAACCACAACTGCTCGATCCTCAGCTGTAGTATCATGGGCCGAAGAGTCTGGAACCTCGATCTCTGGCTGTGACTGACCAGAAACTTCATCAGTTCGTGCTGCAAGTGTGTCAGAAATATGGCTCTGCAAGTTAAGTGCTGACACCGACTCTAAGTTTGGCTGGGCTGACCCAATAACATCTTCACCACTTCCTCCTACAACATGTTCGGAAGTGGTTCCATGAAGTTCACCCCTTTGACTGTCTCCAGCATCTTGTTGGGAAGAGACTGGAGGGTTGGCAATGGTACTATCATTAGTGGCACAATCTGACAATCTCCTAAGGCGTCTTTTTGATGAACGTTTTGCCTTTGGAACTACCTGGACTCCTGTTGGGAGGTCTCCAGGGTGAGATGTTGGTGGAACTGACATGCTGGAGCTGGTGGGGAAAGACTGTTGCCCAGGTTCGGCAATCGTCACATTACCAAGAGACGAACTGGTGGGTCCCTCATTATTTTCAGGCCCACCCAGTAGTCTTTCTGATTCACCTTGGACTGGTGCATCAGTTTTTGAGAATGCCAGATGCATCAGTTTTTGGCATCTGGACCTCTCCAGGTGAGGAGCAAAGAGAGTCCAGGTTTCGAAGCATCTCTGGGACAGTGTAAAGTAACTGAGTATTGTGATAAGCATCACTGCCCAAGATCTGAAGAAAAGAAAGAGACAAGAATCTGGAGAAGGGTATGCATAATCCCCTGTTGCCCTTCAACTTCTGCACAAAACTTCTAAAAATAATTTCAGCAAAATTCACTCTAAGACCATTCCACAAGCAGCAAGCCATCTCTGCTTGGGTAGAGTTAATCTGGTCAAGTCCACCAGAACTGCCTCCCATACTTTCCACCAGTTGAATGAAGAAGTATCTCCACGAGGGTGTGAGTCCCTTCAATGTCATGGCACCTTTGGTCTTCAACACCCCATTCTCTAAACATTCCTTATTACCCATGTCAAGGAGTACCTGGCGATAGTTGATGTTTTGGGAAATGACTACTGGAGTCTCACCTTCCCTCCAGTAGTTGAGATGCAGAGCATCTCTCACAGTATCCGCTGTGATGGTACACACAACTGTTCCATCCTTGAGAGAAAAAGAAATGGATGAATAGTCATCAGCAAGTTGTGTAGTGTACCAAAATTCACACAAGTAGTCATGGTACAACTTGTGTGGATTGAGAGAGAAGGTCGCACCTATGGGAGAATCTAGAAGAAAATGTTGGATTCTACCGATGAGAGAATCGGATGTTTGAACCCCTTTCAAACTAGCCATGGGATTATTAGGGGCACCATGTGCATGATTTAATTGAGAAGATGGATTGTATGGAACATTAAGCAAATTAATGTCTCTGCTGCAAGAAGTTTTGGGAGCCATTTGATTGTAAATAAAGAAACGATTGAAATTTTGATGATTACGGTTTTGATAATAAGTAGAGAGAAAGAAGTAATTGTTGATGATTGGAATTGAATGAAAGAATGTGAAACGAAAATGAATAAGTGAAAGTAAATACAGGGTATTTATAAGCTGGATTCACAATCCCAAAGAATAAAAAGAATATTTTATTATCAAAACTTTTAGATATTTTGTTAAAAATAAGTTTGAATTTTGAGCCAAAACATTCAATTCCTAGTGTCAGCATTAAATGCTACGACGGCTTATATACCCAGTGGCCCACTAACTTTTCACAATCCCAATAAAAGTACATCCTTTTACAACATGGAAATGACACGTCAAGTGACAGTTGTGAGTGGGTTAAAACACTCAAGTATTATCACGTGTCACACAATTGACCAAGTATTCTTACCGTTATGAAAATCTGGTTAACCTCCAGTTTGAAGACGAGACAAAACATTTATACTGGGAAAATAATCCAGTACCAGTTTCAATATGGAGAACTCTCCAGTTGCAAAAGCAATTTAAAAGAAAATGTTTTGAGTCTTTTCCCCCTAAACATGAGATCCATTTGATCAAGGACTGGTTCTTGAGTACATCAAGGAGTTCAATCTCCAACCAATCAAGGATCACCTGAACCATCCTCAACTGGAGGGCCTTACCAGTTTAATGAGGATTTAACATGCCCAGTTCGCTAATGAGATGTTTAAAGGTTTTCTCATCAAGAGGTTTTGTAAAAACATCAGCTAACTGTTTGTCAGTGGTAATGAAATGAATTTCAATATCTCCTTTCATAACATGGTCACGAATGAAATGATACCTGATGTCAATGTGTTTTGTTCTGGAGTGCATCACTGGATTGTGAGATATCGCAATCGCACTGGTGTTGTCACAAAAAATTGGGGTTCTTGAGTACTTCATACCATAATCAAGTAACTGGTTTTTTATCCAAAGAATCTGGGCACAACAACTGGCCGCAGAAATGTACTCTGCCTTAGCAGTTGACTTTGAGAGTGAAGTCTACTTCTTACTGGTCCAACTCACCAGTTTTCCCCCAAGGAAGTGACATCCTCCAGTTGTTGACTTTCTATCAATCTTACAACCTGCATGATCTAAATCTGAATAACCCATTAGATCTAACCCTGAGCCTTTGGGATACCAAAGACTAAGGCTAGGGCACCCTTTCAGTTACCTGAAAATGCGCTTAACAACATGCATATGTATTTCTTTTGGGTTAGCCTGAAATCTGGCACATAGACATGTTGCAAACATTATATCTGGTTCACTTGCAGTTAAGTACAGAAGTGAACCAACCATTCCTTGATATTCTTTTTGATTCACTAGTTTTCCATTTGGGTCAGAATACAAATTTAAAGGAGCTGCAATAGGTGTGGTTTTAGATGGGATTGAATCAAATTTGTATTTTCTTCACAAATCTCTGACGTATTTTTCTTGGTTGATAAAGATACCATCCAAGGTTTGTTTAATTTGTAGACCTAAGAAAAACGTTAATTCTCCTACTAAACTCATTTCATATTTAGTAGACATGATTTTAGAAAACTTTTCACACATTGCACTATCAGTTGACCCAAATATAATGTCATCAACACAAATTTGTACCAGCAAGATATTACCTTTTTCCTTCAAGATGAACAAGGTATTATCTATTGCACCTCTTAGAAAACCATGTTTAAGAAAATGTTTCGTTAAAGTGTCATACCAGGCTCTGGGAGCTTGTCTAAGACCATACAATGCTTTGTTCAATCTATATACCAGTGAGGATGCTTCTCATCAATGAAGCCTGGAGTCTGTTTAACATACACTTCTTCTTCCAATGTTCCATTAAGGAATGCACTTTTGACATCCATCTGGTAGACTTTGAATTGCAGATGAGCTGCATAAGCCAAGAAATTAGTATGGCTTCAAGTCTAGCAACTGGAGCAAAAGTCTCATCAAAATCAACACCTTCTGCTTGACAGTAACCCTTGGTAACCAATCTGGCTTTGTTCCTTACAACATTACCATCTTCATCCATCTTGTTTCTGTAGACCCATCTAGTTCCAATAGGTTCCTTCTTCAACCCTAGTGGACAATGAACAAGTTCCCATACATTGTTCCTTTCAAACTGGATAAGCTCTTCTTGCATTGCTTCTACCCAGCTTGGGTCTTCCAAAGCCTCGTCAATCTTCTTTGGTTCAATTAGAGATAAGAAGGTGACGTTCAAGCATTGTTCACTTGTGGCTCTTCTAGTCTGAACCCCACTGCCTGAATCTCCAATTATCTGCTCAATTGGATGTGCTTGTGTCCATTTAGTGTATTGACTAGGTTGGTGTATAACAATATCAGTGCAAGTAACCTGAGGATCCTCCACAGTTGTTGAGACTGGAGGAGGATCAGTCCAGACTTCTTCAATATCATCATCAGAATCAATGAGGTCACGATTTGCATCATGAAATTCTTCAGTTGAAGGCACATCAACTGGAGAACTTTGAGTCTGAACTGGTTCTGATATTGGAGTGGCACGAACATCAGATCCAATCACCAGTTTTTGTGGTAGATTAAAACTGATGGAGGGATAAAATGAAGTGTCACTGGTGTTTCTCTTCTGTGCAACTGGTTCCAAGTCTTGATGACTGGAAACGAATTTTGGTGTAGAAACTTACTGATGAACTTGATCAGATACACCAAAATCAACTGGAACAACTGAAGATAAATCAAGGTTTGGTCGTTTGTTGATTGCTTCATTTGATTCATCAAATGTGACATGAATTGTCTCATGAACCTTTTGGAGTCTATAATTATAAACTCTATAGGCTTTTCTAATATCTGAATACCCCACAAAAACACCCTCATCAGCTTTAGCATCGAACTTTCCCAACTGACTGGAATCGTTAAGAATATAAACTGGACAACCAAATACATGGAAATAGCCAATATTTGGTTTACGATTCCTTAGGACTTCGTAGGCAGTCTTCCTATGTCTTTTGACATAAATTGACCGATTCTGGGTGTGACATGCAGTTGCCACAGCTTCAGCCCAAAAACTGGTTGGAAGACCTGATTCAGATAACATACTTCTTCCAGCTTCAATCAATGTGCGATTCTTTCTTTCAACCACACCATTTTGCTCTGGAGAACGAGCTGAAGAGAAGTTTTGAGAAATGTCAGTGTCATTGCAAAATGACTCCAATTCTTTATTTATAAATTCTCTACCATTATCACTTCGCAGCTGACACACTTTCTTGGTATGCTTGCGCTCAATTCTTTTGATGAGAGAGATGATCTCATCAGGTGCATCACTTTTTGATCTGATGAACACCACCCAACAGTATCTGGTGTATTCATCAACCACAACTAAAGTGTATCTCTTCCCAGCTTTAGTTTGAACATTCACTGGACCAAAGAGATCCATATGTAGCAAGTGAAGAGGTTCAGTGATGCTAAAGTTTTGCCTAGTTTTGAAACTAGCTCTTTTCTTTTTGCCCATCTCACACCCTGGATATGGCCTCTCCTTTTTAAAGGAAATTCAAGGTATCCCATCCACCAGTTGCTTTCTAGATAATTTTGTTGATGTTTTTGAAATTTAGGTGGGATAACCTCTTATGCCACAGCCAGTTGGTATCCTCATCAGCTTTTGCATAGAAACAATGCTCTTTTGGAGCTGGTTCCATGTCCATTATGTACACATTTCCTTTTCTTGGAGCAATCATTACCACTTGCCAATCCTTCTTAAAAATGATGCTTTGTGCAACATCGAACAAGACTCTGAAGCCATCATCACACAGTTGACTTATACTGATCAGCTTATATTTTAAACCATTTACAAATGCAACTTTAGTGAATTTGACTTATCCATTGTTAAGCACACCATATCCTTCAGTTTTTCCACTACCATCATTACCAAAAGTCACTGCCGGTCCATCTTGGACAGTGAATTCTTCCAGCAGGGGCTTACATCCTGTCATAGTCCGTCCAGCTGCGCTGTCCAGATACCAGATATGCTTCTTTCGATCGCCCTGCACGCCCATAAAATTATTAGTTGTTTTTGTGAACCCATCTTTTCTTGATGGGTTCACTGGACTTCACTTGAGAAGTCACAGCTGATTGTTGAAGGGTGGAACTGGAGGCTGAATCTGGAGTTTGTTCAATTACTTCAGATCCATGAGTAAAAACAATTGGTACTTGGTATTTACTTCTCTTTCCATTTTCAGTTATGTTTCTGGATAGAGCCTTTTGTTTTTGTTTAGACTTAGAAAGGGTTTTGACAGTTAGTTTCTCAACTGAAGGAGAAGAGGCTCCTTCCAGATTTTTGATTCTGGCTGTACAACTCTGAACCTGCCTAGACAAAAGTTGGAGTTGACTGTCCAGTTTCAATAAAATGTCATTTTCTCCAGACACCTGACCCTTGGACTTAGGTTCAGTTTGATTCCTGCTCTTAGGATTCTTGGGCTCCTTTGACTTTTGAGGCAAAGGCTTTTCATAAACAACCTTTTTAAGTGGAGCTTTAGCCTGATTGGCTCCAATTTTAACCTCAACAGAGGTGATTTTAACAGATTCAGTTTTGAAATTCTTAGGTTGATCATAGGGTGTTTCAACCTGAAGAGATGAAGGTAATGCATGGAGATCTGGTATGGCTGCTGCCATTTGATGATCTCCAGATTTCCATGCATTCTTTTGGGCATCAATGGTTCTTGAAAAAGCATCATAGTTCTTCTCATATGCATTAACCCAGGACTTGATAATCTTTTTTTCTTTCTCAAGATCATATTTTAAACTTTGATTTTCAAGTTTTAATGCTTCAATTTTCAAAATTGATTCCTCTAAAGCCAACTGGACACTCTGCAAATCATTCAACTGGGGTTTTACATTGTTCAATTCAGTTAAAATTGTTTCCAGATATCTTTCACTATCAGTTCTTACAGTTTCAACAAACAATAAATCACCATTGAGTGATTCAGCAATGTCCAGTTTCAATTCAGGGTCATCCTGCTTGTCGTAATCACATACCTTTTTAAGAATGATGTCCACCCATCTTCCTACAATGACATCATCTTTCACCAGATGTTGCTGTTGATCTTCAAGTGCCATAAAATACATATCCCTAATCTCTTCTTCATCATCAGATGAGTCATCAGAGAGTTCCCACTTCCCTTCAGTGTTTGCCATCATGCATTTATTCTTTTCTTTTTCCTTTTCAAGGGACAAGAGGGCAATTTGTGCCTTAAACTTCTTATATTTAGCTTTATATTTATCATCAGACACATTGTAAGTTGGGATAAGGGGACCAAATTGATTGTTCATTTGACTAGACCTGCAATCCTTCATAAAATGACCTTTCTTACCACACTTATAGCAGGTAAGATTGGCCTTGTCCAGAGAGTTGGAGCTGGAAGCATTGTTGGAACCATTGAATCCATTAGATTTGTGCTTAAACCTATTAAAGGTTTTGGCAATCATGGCTACCAGGTCATCATCGTCAGTTTCATCACAACCAACACTGGTCTCAGTGGTTAACCCAGAGTTCAGTAAGTTACTTAACATCTCCTTCATAGAATGTAACTGGACATTCTCCGAAGAAATTAAAGCAGCACAAGGTTGTCCAGTAAAACTGGTTCCCTTGGAACTTTGAGCATGGTTTATGGCATCCTGTTCAGCCACAAGTCTTGCAGCATTGTTATTCTCAGTGAATCTAAAGGCTCCATAGAGAGATGCAAAAGTGTGACTGTGCAGGGTTTTGCCTTGTCTTAGGACAAGAATCATGTTTTCCCATTTGGATGGAAGAGCATCACAGAATTTCTCAAGAAGAATGTCTTTGTCTTTTTCAATACCCAACCCTTTTAACTGATTGATAAGACTAGTGAATCTGGTGTAAGTGCCAGTTAGACTTTCATTGGGTAAAGCAAAGAAGGATTCATACTTCATGTTCAGAGCAACCTTTCTAGTGACAATGGTGTCCTCACCCCCTTCAAACTAAATAACTAATTCATCCCATATTGCCTTGGCACTGGGAAACAACACAAGTGTTGGAATTAAGTTTTCAAGGACATCAGCAAGAATCATGCTTTTCAGTCTGGTATCCAAATCTACCAGTCTGCGATCCTCATCTGACCAGTGGTCTTCTGGTTTTTCTCTAGACCCTCTTCTTCCAGTTGGATCAAGAAGAGGGCTTACCCCAAGAGGCATGGGTATATAGGGTCCATCCTTAAGGATTTTTAACATATACCTTTCAATCCCACAAAAATGAAGCAGCATTCTGGCCTTCCATGTCCTAAATGTTTCACCATTCCCATCAAATTTGGGAACAGGAGTATTTGAGTAGTGAACATGGACATGGTCTGGGGCATTGGGAGGAGGAGGAGGAGGATTGTTGTTGGCATTTTGATTAGGTATGGTATTGTTAACATTAGTGTTTTCATCATTTCCAGGACCATTCTCACCTTCAGTAGTAGACATCTTAGCAGATCTAGGCAATTATGTTAGCCTTCTGCTTTGATACCACTTATAAGTCCCAACTCAAGAGATGGTACTAACTGAATACACCTCTATGTCAATGGTGAGAGTTCTTTGCAATATAAACATTGAACTGGAGACGACCAGTTGCAGTGATTGTATACCAAGTCCTTGAATAGATTACTTAGTAGGTGAGAAATAGAAAGACAATGCAATAAGTAATTAAGTATAGAATAAAAAGGTGAGACCAAGTTGTAATTTTCAAATGTATTTTATTTATTGGTACTAAATAAAATACAAGGTTGTTGCGGAACCAAGATAATACATAAATGTAAATATCCTAACAACCTATGAAATACAAATAATCTATACTAGGAAATTCTCTTTCAACAATCGAAACACTTTTACGATTGAGAGAATATTGCACAAGTACACCAAGAATATTGCAAAAGTCTGAATATGCAAAGTTGTTTTCTTGTTGTGCAAAGACCTCTATTTATAGACAAAGTTGTCATTGGGAATCCAACTTTGTCGTATAAATATGGTTGACATCATTTAAGGAAACTAAGTGAGTTCCTTTGAAATGCTTGATAAGGTAAGTCAAGACATTACTTTATCTAACCTGCTTTATGCACTTTTGTACTTTAATCATAGACAAATGATATTGTATGTATAAAGCTGCATAAAGCAAAAAGGTCTTCCTCGTAAACAGTGTAAAGCATTGTAAAGGCTTTAAACTGATATTCTCCAGTTTCGATCTGAGTAGAATGCCAACTGGGCTTCGCTGCCATTGTCATTCTCTATCTTCCATTTGTTGTCTTTGACGTCAATTGGAATGTCTTCAGTTCTGATCAAATCTCAACTGGAGGAAGTCTTCAGTTGCATAAACTGTACGTTGCAACTGGACTTCAATATATTTTTGGACAAATCTTCTGGTCTCCATATTCAACTAGAGACTATCCAGTTTGGACGAAACTGGTTCTAACAACATAGCAATCTAGTTATCTCAAGAGGATTCCACACTCTTAACATAACGAATCACATCTTATTACGATCCACACAACAATAGGGCACCTTACAGGTTTTTCAGATGTAGATGCAGATTCGTTGTGACAATCGCAACATAGATTTGATTATTGTTTATCTTTTAGGAACTTGTTTGTAATCATTTAAATAAGAACTTGTGTTGATATTTAATGATTACGTTTGAACTTCAATATTATATCTGTTTATGTTTTGTATTGTGTTTGTGTGTTATATATTGTTTTGCAGGTACAAGAACATAGAATAAAGGTTTATAAGTGTCGTAGAACACTTAAACGATGATTGGATGTTATATACGAGCCAAACGAAGTCAAACAAAGAGTCAAACCCTCGTGCTGAGATCATCAGCATGAAGGATCAACCTCATGCTGACGTCAGCACGAGGCAGATCGACTTATTGTTAATTCGGGCCTAATCTTCGATTAAGGCCTAAGCCCACACGATCCAATACTTAACTAGTACAAATACAAGACCTAATCTACGGAATTAGGTTATTCGTTTGTGAATCTTGGTTAATTATCCACGAATTTACGAGTCAAGGTTATTTATTTCTTCGTGTATTCTCATACACGAACCACAAGCCTTGTGCATCTCCTTGGGTTGGTTAATTGCTTATTAATCAGCAAAAGGCAATAGCAATCTAGTTATCTGAAGAGGATTCCGCACTCTTGATATAACGAATCACATCTTATTACGATCCACGCAACAATAGGGCACCTTACAAGTGGTATCAGAGCCCTAAGGTTGATTACCAGAAGGTTTAAGATCGTTTGATTGACTATTGATTGCATTTTTGTTTGAAATTCGTGTTAATTTGCATTGTCGTGCTCTTCTTCGTGTGATACTTCGTTCTTACGTCAGCACGAAGTAGGTTTTGCTTAGTGCTTACGTCATTGTCACTTCGTGGACTTCGTGTCACGTGTGACTCCATTTTACTTCGTGCCACGTCAACACGAACTACCCTTCGTGACTTAGGTCGTGACGCGTGTACTTCGTGCTTCACTTCGTGCGACGTGTACTTCGTGGAAGTCATACAGCTTCGTGCCACGTGACTTTGATTGATTTCGTGCCACCTTTACCTCGTGCCACGTGTCCTTCATGCCACACGAACTAAGTAGTATTTCGTTTTATTTGAATTTAAAAGATTCGAAATGATGACTATACCAGCTGCCGCAAACTCACCTAATGCCCTACTTATTAGCCAGATGATCATGCACGATCATGAGGTTGGTCGGGGTAATACACCTCCAAAGCTTTTCCGTATGGAAAATTATTGGATGTGGAAGAGACGTTTTGAAGATTACATTCATCTCACTGACATGGAAATGTGGCTTGTGATAACTCAAGGTTTTGATTGGCCTTCGTATGAGAAGAATGGAGTGATCGGTAGGTATACTTATGCTGATATGCCTATTGAAGAACGTAAAAGATACGCAGTTGAGGGAAAGGCCTTGTCCACTCTTACTATGGCCTTGCCTCAAGATAGTGTACATTTGTTCAAAAAGTACACTACTTCAAAGGATTTATGGGACGCTCTTGAAAGATATTGTGAGGGCGATGTAACCTTGAAGAAGAATCGTATCAAACTCCTGAAGCGCCAGTATGAAGCCTTCAATGGACTGAAAGGAGAATCTCTTGATGAGATTATTATTCAATTCAGTCATTTGACCACTGAGTTGTCGTACTTTGAGGTTGTTTATCCTCAAACTGAGCTAGTTGATAAGTTTTTGGACTCCTGCCTAAGACATGGACTGATTATGTTCATCAACTTCAAGATGATCAGGAATACAGTACATGGGACTTTGAAAAGGTATTCTCCAAGCTGAAGAACAGAGACATGAAGAGAAGAATTAAAGATACTCACTCGGATTTTACACAAGATCCATCTTTATATCATGCTAAGTCTGTTCATTTAGCAAGTTCTAGCTCAGGAAACAATGCATTTCTAAGTGGTCCAGAAGCTACACCAATAGTAGATGTTGAAGGTATTGCTGGATATGTTGCTTATGACAATACACATACGAATGTTAAGAGCAATGTACAATCTTTCCACTCTATGCCAATGAGTATGAGTTCTGCAGAGGGTAGAATGAGTGTTTACTCAGCCTTTTGTAATGCTCATGAAGCATTTATCGGAGGAAAGATTACGGATCCTACAGTAATTGATGAGGATTACAATCAAATAGATCCTGATGATTTGGAAGAAATAGATCTACAATGGCAGCTAGCCATGCTTACTATTAAGGTCAGAAGATTCACTCAGAGAACTGGGAGACCTATAGGTAGGCACTAAAGGCTTTGACAAATCCAAGGTGAAATGTTATAACTGCGATGGATTTGCAAGAGAGTGTTAACGACCTAAGAGGATTGATAATACCGTTGTTGGTCGTCAAAATTACAATCAAGGCGGTATTACTCCGCAACAGCCATTTTCATCACCATTTTCGGAGTCAAAGGCTGTTGTTGTTCAAAATCCAGATGGTACTTATCAATGGGATACACAATCAGATGATACCTCGAATCATGCCTACATGGTAGAATTATATGACGAGGTAGCTGCAACAATTGATTATGCTATATACTCAAGTGAAGAAAGTGCATCTGAGATAGTTCAGAAGAATATATGTAATGTTGCTGAGACTGTAAGATCTGAGAGTGAACAAATGACAGCAGTAAAAGCATCTGAAGAAAAGGAAGAGTCATCAAGTCCTGTTGATGATATTTCCATGAAGAGCATTGAAGAACAGATGAAGAACTTCGTGATACCTGAAGGTATGTCAACTGAAGATTTTGTTGCATACATGGCAGATTGCAAGGCTGCAGATCAGAAGGTATCTTGTTCTTTATCTTCTATAATTGACGTTTGTAAAATGGTGTCAGACTTAAAACTTGAGGTGTTTATTTTGAATAAGTCAGTTATTAACTTAACTAGTCAGAACAACATGTTTAAAAAGGAAAACGACTCTATGTTTGCCAAAAATTCTGGATTGGTAAAACAAGAAAGTCTTTATCAAGATAAGATTCGTGCATCTGATAAGGATATTCTTGCATTAAAAGAAAAACTCAAAGAGTCAGTTATGAAGGAAAAAGTAGGAAATGAACAATACGCTCAACTAACTAAAGACTTTTCTAAAAAGGAGAAAGAATTGGTTGACGCAAAGTTGGAGATAGTTAAGCTTAATACAAGACTAGATCAAATTAGAGGATCTGATTTAATAAGATCAATGCAGATGCAAAATTCTGTACCACGAGATTTAAAAGATAAAAGTGGTTTGGGTATGAGTTATAATGAGGTTAGAGGTCCATTCAATGATAATTATTCTTAGTCTCTAACACAGCTTACTGAAAAGATCGATATTGGTGAAATTGGTCCAATCGTTTCAGAAAAACATAATGTTGATCCAAAGACCCCTAAAAGCTCTAAAAGCTCAATTGATAAAATTAAAGAGCTTAACAAGAAACATAAGCTTGAAAGTTCATTTGTTAAACCAGTGGATCCTAAGAATGGAGTTTATGATGCTAGTGCTTCTAAAGGATCTAGTCAAGAAAAGTCAACTTGTCCTGTAGATAAGAACATTAAATGTTTTACAATGAAAGGATGTGATACTATTTTTACATCAAATGAAATTGATTTTGAAAAGATAGATCACGACAAGATTGATAAAGTATGGAATAAGGATGAATCTACGTCTAGTGGAGTCTCCTTAACTCCATATAAGACTCACAAGAATTCTCAAAAGAAGGTACATTTTTCGGGTAAAAATGAGTCCACTGGTTTATCAAAAGAGGAGTCAGCCACAATTGAACTTAAGGAATGCTTAGGCATAACTTCAGCTGAGTTTGGTGTTAAAGCTAAGAAAGCAAGAGCTGAAAAATCTTGTTTCTATTGTTATGAAGTAGGACATGTTTATAATTGTTGTCCAAATAGGAAACGAAGATGTCCAGAAAAGGGTATGTCTTTTGGAGGATCTAGTAACTCAGATATTGTTGCTCATAATAATAGATCTATGACTCCAAAACGACAGGGACCTTCACAGAATACTACTTCTAGTAGTGTAAGTCCGAGTCGTTCTCGTACACCTCAAAGGAGTAATTCACCTAGGTAGATGGCTCAACAAAATCGATCTCCTCCTTTTAGAATTAATAGTTCGTCTAAACTCTATGATCGATTAGGAAGTCAACCTAGATTTGGTACTAACTCACCAAGGAATTCACCTCCTAAGACTCATCTCACCTCACCGAAGAAACAGTCTGTAACACCATCTTCATCCAAGGCTCCATTACAGAGCGATGGATATTGGACCGAATTGATCATTAGAGATGAATTCGGCAAACCTAAACCTCAAAAGGTTTGGGTTCTCTTCAGAAACTAACCATCTTATTGTCTGATGTGCAGGGAGAACCAAGGAAGCCTATCAGTCTATGGTATGTTGACAGTGGATGCTCTCGGCACATGACAGGGGACAAGAATATTTTGTCCAATTATGAAGATGTAAATGGTTCATATGTTAGTTTCGCAGGTTCCAAGGGGGGCAACATCTCGGGCCAAGGTGATGTTGTCAATGGGAAGATTACGCTGGAGAAAGTCAATTATGTGGAACAGTTAGCACATAATTTACTAAGTGTTTCTCAGATTTCCGACAAAGGTAACACAGTCCATTTTAATGAGAAAGAAGCACTTATATTGAAACCAGGATATGTTATTCCTGAAGACTGGATCCTGCTAAAACATCCTAGGAAGAGAGACATCTATGGCCTTGTGTTAAGTGTTGATGATCCAAAGGAGTCTGTTTGCTTGTTATCGAAAGCAACCGAATCTGAATCGTTACTATGGCACAGAAGAATGGGACATATCAATTTCCGAAAGATGAATGACATTGTCAAACATGGTTTGGTTGAAGGCGTTCCCATGAAGCGGTTTGGAATGGAAGACAAATGTGTACCTTGTCTGAAAGGTAAACAGCAAAAGTCTGCACATAAACCGAAACAAGAAAATTCTATTGCCAATCCTTTCGAGTTACTTCACATGGATTTATTTGGTCCAGTAAATGTAAGAAGTATCGGTGGGATGTACTACTGTTTGGTCGTTACTGTTGATTACTCGAGGATCTCATGGGTATTCTTTCTTAAATTGAAAGATGAAACTCCACAGATTTTGATAAATTTCTTTCTCGAAACTGAAAACATTTATGGAGTTCGTGTTAAGAGAATCGGGAGTGACAATGGAACTGAATTCAAGAATAATGTGATGGATATCTTTTGTTTGTCAAAGGGAATCCAACATCAATACAATTCTCCGTATAAACCACAACAGAATGGAGTTGCTGAAAGAAAGAATAGGACTCTAATCGAGACAGCCAGAACTATGCTTACAGATTCAGGGCTTCCTACTTGTTTTGGGCGGAGGCAGTGAATACAACTTGTCATATTTTAAATAGGGTTACTGTAGTTAAGCGTCATAATAAGACATGTTATGAGCTTCTACATAAGAAGAAACCAAATTTACAGAATGTTGAACCATTTGGTGTACCGTGTACTTTCTTGAAGTATCTACCTCAGTCAAATTTTGATTCAAAGGTTGAATAGGGATTTCTCATGGGTTATAAACCGGGAACATCAAATCGACGGGTTTACAACAAACAGACCGGCAAAGTTGATTTTGGAACAAATGTCAGGATTGTCAGTAATAAGCCCGCTATTCATTCTAGAAGTGGCAAAAACTTCGATTACGATAGTGTGTTTAGTTCACTACATGGTCCTGATTCTTATTCAGATCCTGAGAAAGTTGATGATGTGATTATTTTAAGAGATCACATGGATAATACTCCTATATCTCCACCTACTAGAAATGTCGATACTACTCCAACCAACGTTCAGTCTACTACTGATGTTGATGAAAGTGGTAAGGACAAGAATAAGACACTAGATTCAGAGAATAGTGAACCCGAGAACACTACACCGCCTACTCCATCGAAGGTTACACTGCCTGATGATGATCCTATTTCTGAAGAATCGGAAGATGATTTTAGCTCTCCTGAGTTTCAGATTAGAACAAATTTAGGAGAAAGTCTGAATGTTCATTCGGTTCCTCAATATCGAATTAATAAGGATCATCCAGTTGAGAATATTCTTGGAAATGCTACAAAACCTCTTCGAACTAGAAATCAGTTGAATAAAGATCTGACTAGTTTGTTTTGTGAAGTGAAAGACACTGGATTGATAACTGAGTGTTTATATTCTGGTTTCATTTCACAAGTAGAACCTAAGAATGTTAAGGCAGCACTTCAAGATCCATGTTGGGTTGAAGCTATGCAAGAAGAATTAGCTCAATTTAAAAAACTTGGAGTTTGGGAGTTAGTAGATGTGCCTAGAGGTAAAGAACCGATTGGAACTCGTTGGGTATATAAATGCAAACGAGATGACAAAGGGATCGTTACTAGAAATAAAGCACGTTTGGTTGTTCATGGGTTTGCACAACGAGAAGGATATGACTATAATGAAACTTTTGCGCCAGTTGCTAGGATTGAAGCTATAAGGTTATTTTTAGCCTATGCAGGTTTCAAAGGTATAAAGGTGTATCAGTTAGACGTTAAGAGTGCTTTCTTATATGGTGAAGTTAAAGAAGAAGTGTATGTTCACCAACCACCGGGGTTTGAAGATCCGAATTATCCAAGCAGAGCATATCGATTAGATAAGGCTCTTTATGGATTGCATCAAGCACCTAGAGTGTGGTATGAAAAGTTGTCGACACATTTATTGACAAATGGATTTACGAGAGGATCGATAGACAGCACATTGTTTATCAAGTGGAAGAAGCGAGATTATCTGATTGTACAAGTTTACGTGGATGATATCATTTTTGGTTCATCTAATATAAAGATGTGCAAAGAGTTTGAAATAAGCATGAAAAATGTATTTGAAATGAGTGCTATGGGGGAATTACAATTTTTCCTCGGACTACAAGTAGATTAAAGGAAAGATGGATTCTTTATTCACCAGTCTAAGTATGTCGATGACATCTTGGAAAGGTTTCAAATGCTAGAATCCAAGACATATGGTACTCCTATTCAACAAAATCATGGTTTAGGGGTTCTTGATCCGAAAGATGAACTTGTGGATGCAACTTATTATCGTGCTATTATTGGCTCATTGATGTATCTGACTGCTTCGCGTCCAGATATTATGTTCGCTGTTTGTCTATGCGCTAGATTTCAAGCTAGTCCGAAAGAGTCACATTTGACTGCAGCACAAAGTATTCTACGTTATCTTAAGGGAAACCAAGGGCTTGGTCTATGGTATCCAATGGGAGGAACGTTTGATTTTGTTGCATATACTGATTCGGACTTTGGCGGTTGTAACAATGACAGAAAGTCTACGACTGGAAGTTGTCAGTTGTTAGGAGGAAGATTAGTATCGTGGCAGTGCAAGAAGCAGACATGTGTTGCTCAGTCTTCATGTGAGGCAGAGTATATTGTTGCTGGTAGCTGTTGTTCCCAGGTATTGTGGATTCAGCAACAACTTTGTGACTACGGTATGGATTTTCTTGATACTCGTATTAGAATAGACAATAAGTCAGCTATAGACATTACAAATAACCCTGTCATGCATAAGGTCACCAAGCATAGTGATATTAGACATCATTTCTTGCGTGATTGTGCCCAAAAGAAGTTAATTCATTTGGAAAAGGTTATAACCGATGATAATTTAGCTGATTTGTATACCAAAGCATTTGATAAGACTCGATTTGAGAAGTTAATTCTTCTCAATGGGATGAAGAATGTTGATTCATATTAAATCTCTCAAAGAACTAATTTTGTAAGTTTGTGTTTGTAAATAGCTAGAGTCATAAAAATGCAAAAAGAGTTCTCAGTGTCATAAAAACCATAAAAATGTGAAAAATGAGAAAATGACAAAAATATGGGGAAGATATAAGTTAATGCTGTAAGATGATTAGAAATGAGGATACTTAGCTTTTAAGTCTGCTTAATCGTAATATAACTGTTTAGTTCAGTGATTACAATTTGGGATATATTGGTAGACACAAAGTAGCAAGGTTTCCTTAATCTGAACTTAAATTATACAATGTTCTTGTGGGAAATGCTTGCTTTTCAGTAATGAATTGATCTAGTCCTTAAATTTTGTGAAAGATCTAGCATTACTATAAGATTTGTTCAATATATAGGCAAAAGCCTCTACCAATCATGAGCATGAAAGCTAAATGTGATATTGTTTATGCAAATGAGATGGATGAAAATTAAGGGGCTAATGTGGTCTTTGAGATTCGGACAAGTATGTCCTTGGGATGTCTTTGTCAGAAAGTTGGGATAGGTTGTCAGAAAGTTCGCTACATGGGTCTCATAGAAAATCACGGGTTCCTTATAAATAATGAAATGCAAAAGCAAATAAGTTAAATCACAAAGTAATTAAATTCAATTACCTAAAAAGTGTCTCATGATTTGTTTAAGGATGTTTTTGAATATATATTGAATATTTCTTATCTTAGTGCTTGTATCGATTACGGAAGTATATCTGAATGTGGGTCACATAAGTTCGCAAACTATTCAATGGCATATTAGGCTACTCGGGTTACATGGTGACTGTCCTTGGCCAGGGTATGTCGAAAGTGTCATAACTCAAAGGAAACTGGAAGTACCGAGTGTTTAAGAGGACAAATATACCAGTAATCGTGGTTGGGTCACTGTTCATAACTAATAACAAGAGAATTATTTCTCACTTGCAGACTTATGTAAATGCTAATCTAATCTAATCTGCAGAAACTTAAATTTTCTTGTAAATAAATAAAGTAGCTTAGTTTTTTTTTATTTTAATTTTTTTTTATTTTCTTTTTTTATTTTGTTTTGTTTCGTCTTTATTTTAATTTTTGTAATAAGTGTCAGTTTGTGTGTCAAACTGACACACAAACTAAAAGTAATAATTCTTAGTGATTTTATATGAGTCTTGTTGCTTATGGTAACTATGTTTAAAAGATGGATTTTCTAATTAATACATAAGTTGTTTAATTTAGAAAATGAAATGTTCTAAACATTGAAAAGTCAAAGTATTTTTGAATGTGTTTCAAGTAAATTTTTGAAATTTCAATTGTTTTTGGTTGATAAGTATGCTTGACAAAGATTGGACTTGCCTTATATCTTGTAATGATTGCTAGGTTAAGATTTTGGTTGTTTTGCATATTTATGATATTTTTTTTAATTGTTTTTGATGCATTGATGAAGTTTGTTAAGTGTGCAGGTTATAGATATCAAATTTCATTTGAATACCATGTTGAAACAAGTAGGATCGGATATATCACGATTAATCTACATGCGGAATGCATCATTGCCTTTTTGAGTAGCCTAAGACTTAGTGTGATAGGTTATTTCTGTTTTATCAAGATCACAACCTAAGATGTTATGTGATAGGTTGTTGATATGATATTTTGATGTATTATAATGCATTATACATTAAATGTGTTTTGATGTAAGTTTGCGTTATTGAGTTAAACATCAATGAAGAAATGATCGATTTTATGTCAAGATAATAATGTAAGATTTATTTGATACATTATTGTGGTGACAAGTTAGTACGAATGATTTTTGATTGCATATTCGAGTAGATACAGGTTTTTTGTAACAAGTATCTACAGGTTTATTTTTCTGAAATTTCTGGAATTTTTCCTTGTTTAAATTTCTGGAAAATTCGCGAAACTTGGCTAAGGAATGCAGCTTATGTGGTTTAAAATCTGAAAATTCGAAATCATTCGTGCTGACGTCAGCATGCCTCGCGCTGACGTCATTACGAAGCCCTCGAACTACGTGTTCGGCCCGGCCCACGAAGCTCTGAAAATAAATATGGGTTTTACCTTTTCATTAATTATCTTTAATCGAAAATTAACCCTAATTAATCACACGAATTACTTTCCTTCGTGCTACTATTCATTCGCCCCCTATTTCGATCGATTCCTTCTTTCTTCGTGTTATTCATCCAGATTTGTTGGTATAATTCCAATCTAGGATGATTGATTGATGTTATAATGCCCGATTACAAGTCGTTATAATGCCCAATTTTCGATTTTACCTCGCGTGAACAGTAACTCGAACGAACCACGAATTAGATCTTTGATTTTTGATGATTTGGACTTTAATTGGACTTAAAATTAGATTAATTGATGTTTAAACAAGTTAAATCTAACAAAACTTTAAGTAAACAAGTGTTAAATCAAGATTAATCAAAGAGATCTGTGTTTCGGTCACTAAACACGAACCATAAACAAGTCCGCGATGATGTTTTTGTTTAATTTTAACATCAAATGGCGATGTTTTTACTTCGTGTTTCTGGGTTTCGTTTGAAGCTCGTGCTGACGTCACGATGAAGAAGATCTTCCTCGTGATGATGTCATCACGAAGCAGACGAGCCAAAAACCTAATATTTTTATTCTAACTTTTCGTTTTCTTGTTGTTTTTGTCTGTTTTTTGTGCAGGTATGACAGGACAAGGTAATAATGCTCGTGTGTTCGTCAAGGAACACAATGCTGCACTCGATCTCAGTATTACTCAAACGGGGTGCACACCAGAGTTTCACGGTGTGCTACAATTTTTTGCACGTTCTCGTGTTCATTTTGCAGTAACAGAGAACCCTTCGTTGGTGATAAGTCTCATTCGGGAGTTTTAGAACTCAGCCCGTTCAGTGCAGATGGGTGATCATATGTACATTCGCACTACTGTTGGAGGATGTTCATTCTCGTTCTCGGCTGGAGACTTACGGACGATATTGCACTTGGGTGATGTCGAGATAGAGCAAGGTCCGACTGAGTTTTCTGAGGAATTCTGCGACGGTGCTCTACGTCGTATGGGGTATGCTGGTGCTATTTCTCACCCATACTTCAAGAATCATCTTCGTGGCAAATGGAAGCTACTTGCTTACTATTTGTTGAGGTCCATTAGTCATCGGAGTACAGGCTATAACCCGATGAATATACAGAATGCTTCTCAGATGGTTGCCTTGGTGCTGAACAAGCTGTATAGCTTTTCACAGTACATTTTTGATAATTTGGAGAAGCAGTTGAGGTCATTTGGTACAGACAAGAAATTCTTTCTGTTTCCAAGATTTGTGATGATCATAATTCGTCACTTTGCAGCTGATTTGCCATTTGACGGTCCTACTTTCAGTTTAGGTCGTCTTACTTATAAGGCATTTGTTGAGAGTTTGAAGCACTTGTCGGGTAGAGATCATCCAATACATGTTGATAATCCACTATTGTTCGGACATTTGATCAATCCTAACTATAGTGCACCCAGACAAGGTTAGGAAGATGAAGCACTCGTTGCTACTGCTGGTGGTGGTGATGATCAAGCTCAAGATAATCCTCAGGAAGAGCGAGCTGATCAGTTTGAGGGACTTAATGATGTTCCTCTGTATGCTAGAGATCTGGAGATTGATCCAGATATGGATGCTCTCATGGAGGATATTGATGATCCTACAAATCTTGTACCACCATCTACTGGAGTTTCTGCTTCTACCTCTGCTCCAGTTGATGTTGATGTTGGTCCTTCTGAAGTCCCTGTTAATGTTGTTGAGGATTCAGAAGATGAAGAAGAGGAAGAAAGATTGCCAAAGCGACGAAGAAGACAAGAAAGATCTCAAGATGAAGTTGATAGAGAATATGTTGCTTATAATGAAGCCATGGAGAGGTCTCATGCACCTACTTTTGGTGATACTCCATTGGTTGCTGCTTGAAGAGCTTCAGTCTCTGAGATTCCTGTTTTTGTGTCTACTGCTTCTGCTGCTGTTGTTGTTGGGGAGAGAGGGTCGAGACCAAAGTTTATCATAAGAGGAATTGGTTCTCGCGCACAAGTTGTTACTGAGGCTACAACTGGTACGATTCCTACTGTTCCGGAGTCTATAGTTCGTCAAGAGCCAGAGCCGACACTTGTTGCTCGTAGGCCTTCGTCTGCTCCTATTCAGGCGACAGTTCATGTTTCTACAATCATGGGACGTCTGTTGGCTCCTCTACAAAGACCACAAATGCCTCCCACATTAACTTTTAATGCTCGTATGCCTTCATTTGAAGCTACGATGCCACCTCAGGCTTCTACATCTGATGTTGGTTCTACGTCACGTCCAGTTGCTCCAGTTCAAGTGCAACTGAGTCATTTGTTTTCAGAGAAGAAGATGTTGGAGATGAGGGTCACAGCTTTGGAGAGTCAGCTGAAGCTCCAAGCTGCTAAGCATCAAGAAGAGATGGACATAATGACAGCTCTTGTTCATTCTCTTGGTTCTAGACTTGACCAATTCTTACCTCAAGGGGGAGATAAGAGTGTGATTGTAAGGATGATGAGCTAGCAAGGAAGTCAAGAGATGATGATCATTCACTATTTTTTCTCGAATCTCCCTTTCTATTCTATTAGAATTAGAATCGGAGTTACCTGAATTGGAATCTTCCCCATCATCATTGTTAGGATCATCAGGATCTGCATCTGGAGCGGTCATCACAGCTTTGCCTTTATCTTGAGTCCTAGAAGTACTAGCACCAGCTGTACCAGCAATCTCTGACTCTCTTTGTCTTGATGACCCCCCCTGAATGTAGAGATTATGGATTATGATGATTATTATGATCCAGGATCACTTAGGGATCAAATGAAAGAACAGTCAGGGTTAACTCATATATCTTCAGAGTCAGAGTCAGATTCGGATTATGAACCTTAGTGCTAATAATTTTTGTTTTTTGTTTTTGTTTTTGTAATGATTATAAGATAAATATGAATGTATTTGTTACATTATATTTATGATATAATATTATTGTTGTAAGTTAAAATAGATAAAGATTATAAGATAAATATCAATGTAATTGTTACATTATATTTATGATATAGTATTATTTATTTTAATTTCATTTATATATTTATACTACTATGTCTTGACTTATAATTTATGTTCTTTATCTTTGTATATGTAAATCGTTTGAATTGCAGATAAGCTTCAAAGGATAGGTGCATTGGACGATCTTGATGCTGAAGAAGATCTAGAAAGTATCGATGTTGAAGATTTGGAAGAAGGAGAGTTCATTACTTCAGAAGCTGATAGAAAAAGGTTGCTTGAGACACCTTATGACTTTGATCGTGTTTTTAATGAAGATGAAGTCATTCAAGTTGAACCAATAGCTGAAGTGGAACATCTCAATCTCAATCCAATCAGAGATAGTCCAGATGAACATAAGAATGTTGCAAGTTTGAGATTTGTTGTATATGCAAATATAGTTGATGAAGGACATGATAATATTTTTGATTTATACTGGAATATAGATGCTACACGAGATGTTGATCTTGGAAGATTTAATATACCTCTGGTGCAGCAAGATCATGAGTTTATTGTTAATAGACTAATTCCAGGTTATAGAGGACATACTGGTTTGATGATACGTGATACGTATAAACCATCAATGTTTTGTGAGTTTGTCTCAGACAATGATGCACCCAAATACTTCTCAGTGATACAAAGTTGGTTCTATAATCACAGAATCAAATTGTTTATTATCAACAGAAACGAGGGTTGCCAGTACATGTCAATAAGTCAAAGACACTTCCACTCTCTCAGTGATTCTGATATGATAGATTTGGGAAGACGCTGGTTCGTTAATCTTCAGAGCAATGGACTTGCAGATTTCTACTGGAATAGATTCAGAGATGAAAGAATTAAGAATTTCAGTGATAGAGGTCTGAAGCCAGAAGAAAGGTTGATTAAGCTAACACCTTTTAAGAAGATTAAGAATCCAGATGGCACATTTCGGTTTGTCCAGAAGAGGATTAAATGTGTTAAGAAGGTTCCCGCTTTCAGATGGGATCAAGATATGCTGACAGAGATGACATTTTGGCAGATAGATATCAAGTCAAGCGAAGCACAGATGTTTGTTGATGATTCACAGAAACGGATGTTGCTATGCATGTATGATCCGATGCAGGTTGTCAACTTGTCAAGAGGTGATCAAAGAAGACTTTTGGATACACCTTGCTCAGCTGTGGATTTTTGGAGAGTAGAGGAAAGGCGCTATCGCAACATTCTTGCTCATTGTTTACAAGAGAGAATTCATGCGAATAGCACAAGACTTTTGTTTAATGGATAGCTTTGAAGTTCAAGTTTGAAGACTTTAAAGAGATCTAGTTGCAATCGTCAAGGGGGAGTCTGTAGATGCAGATTCGTTGTGACAATCGCAACATAGATTTGATTATCGTTTATATTTTAGGAACTTGTTTGTAATCATTTAAATAAGAACTTGTGTTGATATTTAATGATTACGTTTGAACTTCAATATTATATCTTTTTATGTTTTGTATTGTGTTAGTGTGTTATATATTGTTTTCGAGGTACAAGAACATAGAATCAAGGTTTATAAGTTTCGTAGAATACTTAAACGATGATTGGATGTTATGTACGAGTCAAACAAAGTCAAACAAAGAGTCAAAGGCACGTCCCTCGTGCTGACGTCATCAGCATGAAGGATCAGCCTCGTGCTAACGTCAACACGAGGCAGATCGACTTATTGTTAATTCGTGCCTAATCTTCGATTAAGGCCTAAGCCCACACGATCCAATACTTAACTAGTATAAATACAAGACCTAAGCTACTGAATTAGGTTAATCGTTTGTGAATCTTGGTTAATTATCCACGAATTCACGAGTCAAGGTTATTTGTTCCTTCGTGTGTTCTCATACACGAACCACAAGCCTTGTGCATCTCCTTGGGTTGGTTAATTGCTTATTAATCGGCAAAAGGCAATAGCAATCTAGTTATCTCAAGAAGATTCCGCACTCTTGATATAACGAATCACGTCTTATTACGATCCACGCAACAATAGGGCACCTTACATCAGATAACAACTTAACCTGTCTTTTGATCTCTTTCAAATCAACCTCTGATGATCTAACAGTTGTATTCAGCAGGTTGGTGATTGAAGATGTGACTCCAGATTGAGTCAATGCAAAAGCCTCTTTTAAGGATGTTGACAGTTGATTGGAGGAATTGACTAACTCGTTGAGGTTGTTAAATACCAAGTCCTCATTTTCAGAGAACTTATTGATCCCAGGTCAACCACTTTGACATTTGTAATGTGTTCTTTATGGTACCTGGAGAGGGACTTGGTATTCTTATCAAGTATCTTTTGAATATCCTTCACCCTCGTAAGAAGGTTTTGGATATCGGATTGAAAAGATACAAACTGGCTATCCAGTGACGGAAGGGAAGGTGTCACCGGACTAGTTCTGAAAGATACAGGTAGAACTGGAGGAGGTATTACAAGTGTTGGTTATCCAGTTGTAGTAGCACCTGTTGAGACAAGAGGAGTTGTTGAAGAAAGAAGAGGAAGAGATTCAAGTTGACGTACAGGCTGAGAATGCTCAGATAGTAGTTGTCTGGAGGCGAATTGTGGAATTTCTTGAAGTATGGAGAAGTCAGGAGGTGAAACTGAAACTTGTTGAACTAGGGGTTGATCAGAAAAGGAAGAGAGTTGATCACATACAGATGCATCAGCCATTTCCTGATCAGAATGTGTCTCATCTGAATCCAAAGATTCAGGCTGAAACTCACCCACATTCATCCTTAGATCCATGAATGATAGGGGTGGCTGAACAAGTTGTTCAGGCTCCTGATGACCAGTTCTAGTTGCCTGGATGGTTTCATTAGTTGGGGGATCCATTGCCGAAGCATCTTCTCCCTGGAAAGAGGTCACTGGTGCCTCAAGCACAACTTCTCGATCCTCGGCTATAGTATCATGGGCCGTAGAGTCTGGAACGTCGATCTCTAGCTGTGACTGGCCAGAAACTTCGTCAGTTCGTGCTTCAAGGGTCTCAAAAATATGGTTTTGCAAGTTAACTGCTGATACGGACTCTAAGATGGGTTGGGCTGGCCCAATAACATCTTCACCACTTCCACCTACAGCAAATTCGGAAGTGGTTGCCTGTTGTTCACCCCTTTGACTATCTCCAGTAGCTTGTTGGGAAGAAACTGGAGGGCTGGCTGGGGTACTAATGTTAGTGGCAAGTTCTGACTATTTCCTAAGGCGCTTCTTCATTGTACGTTTTGCCTTTGGAACAACCTGGACACCTGTTGGGAAGTCTCCTGGTTGAGAAAGTGGAGGAACTGACAGGCTGGAGCTGGTGGGAACAGACTGCTGCCCAGGTTCAGCAACCGTCATAGTACCAGCAGACGAACTGGTGGGTCCCTCATTATTTTAAGGCCCGCCCAGTAGTCTTTATGACTCACCTTGGAATGGTGCATCAGTTTTAGAGAATGCCAGTTGCATTCTGTTTGGAATTTGGACCTCTCCAGGTGATGAGCTAAGAGAGTCCAAATTCCTCAGCATTTCTGGGACAGTGTAAGAAGACTGAGTGTTATGATATGCATCACTGCCCAGGATCTGAAGAATGTAAGTCCCTATTGATGATACGAATCTTTGTAAGACGTGATTCGTTATGTCAAGAGTGCGAAATCCTCTAAAGATAACTACATTACTGTTGCCTTTCGTCAATTAATGAGTAATTAATCAACCTAAGGATACACACGAAGTGTAGTTCGTGTTCGAGGTCACACGAGCAACAATTCGCCTTTAACTCTTTAATTTTCGTTCCAAAATCTTGTTAATTATAATGTGTTTAGGTTTGTATTTATACTAATACTAATTGGGTTCGTGTGGGCTTGGACCTAATTAAGTAATTACGGCCCGAAATCCATAAAACCTATATGTGTTTGTGCTGACGTCAGCACGAAACACACTACAACGTGCTGCTGACGTTAGCACGAAGTGCGTTTCTTGGATTGCTTCTTTTCGCTTGTAAACAACTTCCAACCATCGTTTAAGCATACTACGATACTTATAAACCTTGGTTCTACGTCCTTGTACCTGCAAAACAATAATATAACACACAAACACAATAATAGACTAAAACAGATATAATATTGAAGTTCATACGTAATCATTAAACTTAACAAATGTCCTAAAGACTTATTATTTCAACGATTACATAAGTTTCCTAATAACAAAAACGTTAATCAAATCTACGTTGCTATTGTCACACTAATCTGCACTTACAGACTCCCCTTGACATTAGCGACTAGATTTATTTAAAGCGTTTTCAAAACATGAACTTCAAAGCTATCTATTAAACAAAAGTCTAATGTTATTCGCATGAGTTCTCTCTGACAAACAGTGTGCGAGAATGTAGCGATAACGCCTTTCTTCTACCTTCCAAAATCTATGTGCTGCACAAGGTATATCTATGATTCTCCTCTGATCACCTCTAGATAGATTGGCAACTTGCATTGGAACATACATACGAAGCAACATATGTTTCTTTGGTATATCAACAAACATCTGAGCTTCTCCTGACTTGAAGTCTATATGCCAATATGTCATCCTTTTCAGCATGTCTTGATCCCATTTGATTGCGGGAACCATCTTAACACATTTAATTCTTCTTTGAACCTTTCTATATGTGCCATCTGAATTCTTAACCTTCTTCACCGATCTTGACTTGTACATTCTATCTTCTGGCTTCAATCCTTGTTGACTGAAAGACTTGATTCTTTCATCTTTAAATCTTTGCCAAATGTAGTCTGCATGACCATGCCGTTGAAGATTAACAAACCATCTTCTTCCCAAATCATACATATCGGAATCACTTAGACTCTGTAAATGTCCTTGTCCAAAAGCCAAATATTGACATCCTTCTTTTCTCTTGATAACATAGAGATTGATTCTACTGTCATAAAACCAACTCTGAATCACTGAGAAATACCTGGGTGCGTCCTTCTCTGAAATAAATTCCCAGAACATCGACGGTCTATACATGTTACGTATCGGCATACCATTTGGACCTATATGAGCTGGAATTAATCTATCAATACAAAACTGATGATCTTGCTGCGCTGGTGGTATATCAAACCTTCTAACGTCAAACCCTCGCGTAGCATCAATATTCAACTGTCGATCAACTATATATTCACGTTCTTCGTCTATGATCTTTGCAAACACCCTGAATGTTAAAGTTGCAGCATTTGTTGGATCACCTGGACCTTGATCAACTGGATTAAGTGCATTCTGTTCTTCTACAGCTATTGGCTCTACTGGAATATCTTCAAAGACACGAGCAAAGTCATAAGGTACTTCCAATAACCTTTCTCTATCAACTGCGGACACAAATTCTCCTTCTTCCAGATCTTCATCATCAATACTGTCTAGATCATCATAGTCAGCATCAATACCGTCCAAAGCACCTATTTGGATCTTATCTGCAAAAATAAAATTCAAGTATACAAAAACGAAGAACATAAAATATATGTAAGTTAAGGACATAAATAAAGGCAAGTATAAATACATAAATAATTAAAATAAATAATACTATACCATAAATAGAAATGTAAATATTACATCAATATTTATCTTATAATCTTTATCTATTTTAACAAACACACATAATAATAAAGTTAACATCTAAAGTATGAAATCAACAACAATTAAGGTTCATAATTCGAATCAGAATCTGAAACTGAATCTGATTCTGAAGAAGTATGAGTTAACCCTAATTGTTCTTTTATTTGATCCTTCAGTGACCCTGGATCATAATAATCATCTTGATCCTAGATCTCTGCTCTAGCTCTCATAAGAGCCTGTGGATCATAGCCCAACCTCTTTTGTAGTCTATGCACAATCATATAATGCAATGGTGACTCTAAAGATGTATTGCTAAGATTTTCACATACTTTAGTTTCCTTTTCAGCATTATGAGGATCATTCGCAACCTTTTCTCGAATCTTCCTTTCTATTCTATCAGAATTAGAATTGAAGTTACCTGAATTGGAATCGTCCCCATCATCTGAGTTGTCTGGATCTTCAGGATCTACAGCTGGAGCAACCATCACAGCTTTACCTTTATCTTTCTGAGTCCCAGAAGTACTAGCACCAGCTGATGTACTAGCAATCTCTGACTCCATCTGTCTTAGCGTCTCCCCCTCAGTTCTTGCAGTCTCTGAAGTTATCACAGCATCACCTTGACCTTCATTCTCTGGCACACCATTTCCTCCAACAATCCTGGGTCGAGTCTGATCTTGAGCTACTTAATCTTGATTATCTTGATCATCATCTCTACGCTTTCTAACAAGCTTATCACCTTTACATGTACTCATCTTTACATGTGAAGTCCCTCACTCGATGGTTTAACCCACAAGTGTAGAATAACAAATCAAGTAATCACTAGATAGGACTAGTATTAAACGTCAAGTAAGCACTAGATTGGACTAGTATTACGATAAATATATATCCAAGAATATATATAACGTAATACGTACTTAAGCAATATAAAGATAAGAAAGTAAGTAAATGGTGAGACACAATGTAATTTTCAAGTGTATTTTATTTATTGATGTTAAATAAAACACAAGGTTGTTGCGGAACAAGATATTACAAAGTAAGTATCTAAACAACCTATGAATTACAAGTGATCTAATCTTTGCTAAATAAACTCTTTGATCGAAATACTTAAAGTTGTGAAGTATGACTGTTTAGATCGAGAGTATTTGAGCAAAGGCACCAAATTGCAAAAGTATGTAATTTGGACGAGGAAGTGACTTGGTATTTATAGGCAAAAGAATAAATATAATATTCTTTTTGCCGTACAAATATGGTTACATGCATTTAAGGAAATTACTTTAATTCCTTAAAAGCATTGATTAAAGTACAAGAATAAAGTCACATGATAGTGACTTGTCTTCCAAACAACCAACCACCTTTACATGCGTGTAAGGCTTTTAACAAAGGACAAATGGATTGTCTGGTTTAAAGGCATGTAAAGGCATAAAGTCAATTCCTCGAAATCAGTGTTCAGACTTGTAAGGTCTAGAACACTGACAAGGACTCCAGTCAGGAGATCTGGTAAGTCTTCCAGTGAGCTCCGCTGTTTGTCAAACTTCTTTCTTCAGACTTCAGTCTTCGACTTCAGTGAGAATGTTCTTCAGTGGAAAGATCTTGACTGGAGTGAAGTCCAGTGAACAAATCTGGTGGAATCCAGATTTCTGTACAAGTAAGTTGTTCACTGGTCTTCACATAATTTTTGGACAAATCTTCAGAGGGCTCCAGTAATCACGTCTAGAGCGAGTCCAGTAAATCTGGACCTAACAAATTCCCTCTATTTGTTTAGAAATTATGCAAGGATTTTCAAGCTTTTATCTATACAAGTTTGTGCTTGAAAAAATCCTTGAAAAATTTTACTAAGTCTAATTTGAATTTCTGGAGAGTCACTTTATAGATCATTAGTGTTCCCAGTTAGTACATTTTAATTTCTAGACTTAATCTGGATAAGTACTTGTAAAAAAAATAGGAATTGCAACTTATGTTGGCCAATCATAACCTTGAGTCATCATGAACCACATTTCAACATCATTCAGACGTAGATAATCTTCAAACCGTCTTTTCCACATCCAAGAGTTTTAAAGTCGAAACAACTTTGGAGGTGTATTACCACAACCAACTTCATGGTCATGCATAATAAGATAGTTCAAAAGTGCGGCATTAGTTGAAGTTCCGGTAGTAGGTACGATAGTCATTTCGAATATTTAATAAATAACTAAAAAACTAAGTTGATGAACACGATATCGTGCTGAGGTGGCACGAAGTGGATAGGTTCGTGTGGCATGAAGACACACGAAAGACACGTGACACAAAACTGCACGAAGTCACGCTGAACACACGTGACAGGAAGTCACACGATTTGCACGTGACACGAAGTGACACACAAGTCTGAAGAACATGAAGACAACTTCGTGTTTACGTCAGCACGAAGTCACACGAAGCAGAAAACGAAAACAAGAATTTAAGATAATTTCGAATTGATTTTTCAATCAATAGCAAATCACACGACCTTAAACCTCCTGGTAATCAACCTTAGGGCTCTGATACCACTTGTAAGTCCCTATAGATGATACGGATCCTTGTAAGACGTGATTCGTTATGTCAAGAGTGTGGCATCCTCTTGAGATAACTAGATTAGTATTGCCTTTCGTCAATTAATGAGTAATTAATCAACATAAGGATACACACGAAGTGTAGTTTGTGTTCGAGGTCACACGAGCAACAATTCGACTTTAACTCTTTAAGTTTTGTTCCAAAATCTCGTTAATTATTATGTGTTTAGGTTTGTATTTATACTAGTACTAATTGGGTTCGTGTGGGCTTGGACCTAATTAAGTAATTACGGCCCGAAATCCATAAAACCTATATGTGTTCGTGCTGAAGTCAGCACGAAGTGCGTTTCCTGGATTGCTTCTTTTCGCTTGTACACAACGTCCAACCATCGTTTAAGCATACTACAATACTTATAAACCTTGGTTCTACGTCCTTGTACCTGCAAAACAATAATATAACACACAAACACAATAATAGACTAAAACAGATATAATATTGAAGTTCATACGTAATCATTAAACTTAACAAATGTCCTAAAGACTTATTATTTCAACGATTACATAAGTTTCCTAATAACAAAAACGTTAATCAAATCTACGTTGCTATTCTCACACTAATCTGCACTTACAAAGAAAACATAGTGACAAATATCTGGAGAAGGGTATACACATACCCCTGGTACCCTTCAGCTTTTGTACAAAACTTCGATATAGAATCTCAGCAAAATCCACTCGAAGTCCATTCCACAAGCAGTAAGCCATTTCTGCTTATGTAGAGTTGATCTGGTCGAGTCCACCAGAACTCCTCCCATGCTTTCCACCAAGTGAATGAAAAAATATCTCCATGAGGGTGTAAGGCCCTTCAATGTCATGGCACCTTTTGTCTTCAACACCCCATTCTCCAAACACTCCTTGTTTCCCATGTCGAGGAGCACCTGGCGAAAGTTTACATTCTGGGAGATGGCTACTGGAATCTCACCTTCTCTCCAGTTGTTAAGATGCAGAGCTGTGATGGTACACTCAACTGTTCCATCCTTGAGAAAGGAAGAGATGGATGAACAGTCTTCAAAGAGTTGTACAGTGTACTAGAATTCACACAAGTAGTCATGGTACAACTTATGTGGATTGAGAGAAAAAGACACGCCAATGGGAGAATCAGCGGCTTGAACCCCTTTCAAACTAGCCATGGGGTTATTAGGGTTCAGTTTAATTAATCTTGCCTCAAGGGCACCATGAGCATGTTTGATTTGAGGAAATGGATTATATGCAACAGTGAGCAGATTTATATCTCTGCTGCGAGAAGATTTGGGA
Organism: Erigeron canadensis; assembly: GCF_010389155.1. Classification (NCBI taxonomy): domain Eukaryota; kingdom Viridiplantae; phylum Streptophyta; class Magnoliopsida; order Asterales; family Asteraceae; genus Erigeron; species Erigeron canadensis. The sequence goes on from NC_057765.1 coordinate 20,345,427, forward strand.
GCCAATTGATGAAAGAAAGAAAGTGAAATTAAGAATTTTGGAGTTAGGGTTTTTAATTTAAGAAGAAGAGAGAAAAAGAAGTGATTATTGATGATTAGAATTGAATGATGGAATATGAAACGAAAGTAAATATGTGGAAGTAAAGACAAGGTATTTATAAGCTGGATTCACAATCCCAAAGAATAACCAAGAATATTTTATTGCCAAAAAACAATTTTTGAGATATTTTGTTGAAAATGAGTTTGAATATTGAGCCATAATATTTAATTCTTAGTGTCAGCATTAAATGCTACAACGGCTTGTATACCCACTCGCCCACTAAATTTTCACAATCCCAATAAAAAAGTGCATCTTTTTACAACATGGTAATGACACGTCATGTGATAGTTGTAAAAGGGTTAAAACACTCGAGTACCATCACGTGTCACAAAATTGACCAAGTGTTCTTACCGTTATGAAAATCTGGTTAATCTCCAGTTTTAAGACGAGACCAAACGTTTACACTGGTTAATCTCCAGTTGCAATTTTTCAAACAAAAACAATTTTAGTCAGAAAAATATTTTGAGTCTTTTCCCCCTAGAATGATGACCTAGATGTCAATTACTGCCAGGATAGTATCACAAAGGCGTTCGATAGCCCGGTGAGTAAAGATCATCTGGACCTCCTCAACTGGAGAACGTTATCAGTGTCACTAGTGCGGTCATAACAATTTCTCCAGTTTTAAGGATTTAACATTCCCAATTCGCTGATAAGATGTTTAAAAGTTTTCTCATCAAGAGATTTTGTAAAGACATCAGCTAATTGTTTGTCAGTGGGGATGAAATGAATTTCAATGTCTCCTTTCATAACATGATCACGAATGAAATGATACCTGATGTCAATGTGTTTTGTTCTGGAGTGCATTACTGGGTTGTGAGATATAGCAATTGCACTAGTATTGTCACAAAAGATTGGGGTCCTTGTGTATTTTTGACCATAATCTAGTAACTGGTGTTTGATCCAGAGGGCACAACAACTGGCCACAGAAATGTACTCTTCTTCATCAGTGGACATAGAAACTGAGGTTTGCTTCTTGTTGGTCCAACTCACTAGTTTTCCCCCTAGGAAGTGACAACCATCAGTTGTAGACTTTCTATCTATCTTACAACCTGCATGATCTGAATCTGAATAACCCATTAGATCTAACCCCGAGCCTTTGGGATAACAAAGACCAAGGCTAGGGCACCCTTTAATGTACCTAAAAATGCGCTTGACCGCGTGCAAATGTGATTCTTTTGGGTTAGCCTGAAATCTGGCACATAAACATGTTGCAAACATTATATCTGGTCGACTTGCAGTTAAGTAGATTAGTGAACCAACCATTCCACGATATTCTTTTTGGTCCACTGGTTTTTCCATTTGGGTCAGAATCCAAATTCAAAGGTGCTGCAATGGGTGTGTTTTTCGATGGAATTGAATCAAATTTGTATTTTCTTAACAAATCTCTGACATATTTTTCTTGGTTAATAAAAATACCAACCATGGTTTGTTTAATTTGTAAACCTAAGAAAAACGTTAATTCTCCCATTTAACTCATTTCATACTCAGTGGACATGATTTTTGAAAATTTTTTACACATTGCATCATTAGTTAACCCAAATATAATGTCATCAATATAAATTTGTACCAGTAAGATATTACTTTTTTCTTTTAAAATAAACAAGGTATTATCTATTGCACCTCTTTGAAAACCATGTTTAAGAAGATGTTTGGTTAAAGTGTCATACCAGGCTCTTGGGGCTTGTCTAAGACCATACAACGCTTTGTTCAGTCTATATATCTAGTGAGGATGCTTCTCATTAATGAAGCTTGGAGTCTGCTTAACATACACTTCTTCTTCCAATGTTCCATTTAGAAACGCACTTTTGACATCCATCTGGTAGACTTTGAACTGCAGATGGGCTGCATAAGCCAAGAAAATTCGTATGGCTTCAAGTCTAGCAACTGAAGCAAAAGTCTCATCAAAATCAACACCTTCTGCTTGACAGTAACCCTTGGCAACCAATATGGCTTTGTTTCTAACTACATTGCCATCTTCATCCATCTTGTTTCGGTAAACCCATCTTGTACCAATAGGTTCCTTCTTCAACCCTGGTGGACCAGGAACAAGTTCCCACACATTGTTCCTTTCAAACTGGATAAGCTCTTCTTGCATTGCTTCTACCCAGCTTGGGTCTGCCATAGCCTCGTCAATCTTCTTTGGTTCAATCAGTGATAAGAAGGTGATGTTCAAGCATTGTTCACTTGTACCTCTTCTAGTCTGAACTCCACTACTTGGATCTCCAATTATCTGCTCAATTGGATGTGCTTGTATCCATTTAGTGTATTGACTAGGTTGGTGTATAACAATATCAGTGCAAGTAACCTGAGGAACCTCCATAGTTGTTGAAACTGGAAGAGGATCAGTCCAGACTTCTTCAACAACCTCATCAGAGTCAATGAGATCATGATTTGCATCATGGAATTCTTTAGTTGAAGGCATTTCTTGAGCAATTGGAGAATCTTGAGTCTGAACTGGTTCTGATACTGGAGTAGCACGAACATCAGATCTAATCACCAGTTTTTGTGGTAAATTAAAACTGATGGAGGGATAAAATGAAGTGTCACTATTTGTCTTCATAACTGGTTCCAAGTCTTTGTGACTGGAAACATCTCTTGGTGTACTAACAGAATGATGAACTGGATCAGATACATCAAAATCAACTGGAACAACTAGAGAAATATCAAGATTTGGCCTTCTGTTGATTGCATCATTTGATTCATCAAATGTGACATGAATTGATTCATGAACCTTTTGGAGTCTATAACTTTAAACTTTAAAGGCTTTGCGAATATCTGAATAGCCTACAAATACTCCTTCATCAGCTTGAGCATCAAACTTCCCTAATTGACTGGAATCGTTTAAAATGTAAACTGGACAGCCAAATACATGGAAATAACCAATATTTGGCTTACGATTCCTGAGCACTTCATAAGTAGTCTTCTTGTGCCTTTTGATGTAGACAGACCTATTTTGGGTGTGACAAGCTGTTGCCACTGCTTCAGCCCAAAAATTGGTGGGAAGACCAGATTTAGATAGCATATTTCTTGCGGCTTCTATCAAATTACGATTCTTCCTTTCAACCACACCATTTTGCTCTGGAGAGTGAGCTGAAGAAAAGTTTTGAGAAATGCCAGTGTCATTGCAAAATGATTCAAGTACTTTATCCTGAAATTCTGTACCGTTATCACTTCTTAACTAACACACTTTGTGGGTATACTTGAGTTCAATTCTTTTGAGAAGTGAGATGATTTCAGCAGCTGCATCACCTTTAGATATGAGGAATATCACCCAACAGTATCTGGTGAATTCATCAGCCACAACTAGAGTATAACGTTTTTCGGCTCTAGTTTGAACATTCACTGGACCAAATAGATCCATATGAAGCATGTGAAGAGGTTCAGTGATGCTAAAGTTTTGGATTGTAACACCCCAACTAAGGTGGAACAATGAGATGTACAGAAAGTCGAGTATTCAAAACAAGGATTATAAATAACATTCACCATAGCTTTATTTGATAAAAAGGAATTTACAAATGTACAAGCATGTGAACCAATTTCCAAGTACAAATGCGTCGACCATACTTGAATATTAAGTTCACGAAATAAATATCAAGCACATGAATAGTATACTACAATGATCAAGGCGGATTCCATTGCCCATCACGATTCATATAAATCTTCAAAGCTTATGCTAATTCCTGAAAAGCATGAAGAAAAAGTGTCAACTACGAAAACGTAGTTGGGCAGTGCATAGGTTTTTATATAAATCTTGGTACATCACCGTTTTAATACTTAGAAAACCGATTACTATTACATTTCGAAATACCTAAACCATCTGACCGACAAAAATTCTCATATCATATTATCGAGTTTTTTCCCAAATACCACAATGTTATTTAAAACGTTCAAAATCTATGGTAATTAAAAACTTCTCATTTGTCAAATCTTCTTGAGGGGAAAAATATATCAAATGATTAAATCATATATCACATCGAAACCATTCGGTCATCAATATTTCAATATCGCCAATTTCAATGACTTTCAAGATTTCATATGAGGGATGATACCCAAACTGTATGTTCAAATCAAAATATCCAAACATATTAATATCAATTTCATTTAGCCACACGGACATAATTTAATATCAATTTTATTTTACCACGAGGGCATAATTTACATAATTTTTGATGAGTAAATGCTTGAGCCATTACTACTACCTTTTCATGTCCAAACAATATATAATTTCATTTCATTTCATTGCATGAGCTGTCAATCAAGTGCTTTAATTACAATTGAGGTCGTGCCATGGAGACAACCATTTAAATTTAAGGTAGCTAGAACACCGCTCAGGTCGGACTGGAAGAGAAGGTCGTCACAAAGGCAACCAACCTTCCACCGTTACGCTCCGGGTGGGTGGACGAAACCTAGTTGTGCAACTATCTAACTACAGGCCTCCACTATCGGAGTAAATAGTAGTGTACTGAAAGAAAACGGGTTGACAGAACTCAAGCTTATCATATAACATTTATCACATTGAACATACGATATAACTTCATTTCATAATCGTAATCCCAAGAATCATTTCATAAATATATAGAAAGCAATTGCATTTATATATCATGTTTTTCACCCCGATAGTTAAACACATAAAATAGTTTGAAAGGGGTCTATGACTCACCTTGATATGCCGAGCATTATATCTATTTATCCAAAATGGGTACTTCCCATCTATTGCTTCCTTGATCATATATTCCATCATGGTCCTCACCCACATTTCAAAGCCAAGACTATCCCTACGAGAGGACTAATATACATAAGTTCCTATCTTAAGCCATTACCTAGAAATGTCACTTTCATTATGTTGCTATAAATTGTGGGATCCAAGTATATTGCTAACATTCGCATCGTTTTGGTTGTACAGATTTATGGTGAGAAAGGTTACTTTCATTACATGCGTAGTTATAAGTCGTTAGATTTTCGGTAACTTGGCTTCATTGGTGGTTTCACTTGATATATTAGGTTATCATATAGAAATGCCATATTAAGTTATGTTATCCTTATTCATCATTTCTTGTGTAACCAATTTTAGCGCGAATTAGCATTTGTGATATCAATGTATAGCTTGGTTAACATAATTACTTATGCCTATCTCACTTAATTATCTTTGTTTTATTTTGATTACACTTTTCTCATGAAATTCGTTTAAGTGTTATGGGCCATTATCAATTGGGCCAAAATGTGATGGGTTTTATGTGACTTGGGCTTAATTTAGTTATTGAGCTTAACCTTATTTGGGTTATGTGCTTAATGGGTCATATTGGTTATTGGACTTTATGGTTTGTTGAGCCAAGTGGGCCTATTGATTTATGGTTCTATGGGTTTAGTATTTGGGCCGGGTTAGCCCATCATGGTCTTTAGTGCACCTTTTAGCCCATTATACAAATGGTTTGTTTCCTTTCAAATTTTCTGTTTTTAATTCAGATTTTTATGAAATGTTGGTTACTATTTTGGGGTCAAGCCGAATTATTTGGACCTTCATTATTTTTACACAGTGACTTATATGTATCTAGTATTTTTGTAAATTTTTGGTGAATTTTTAGATGATGTTTGGTGTCCTTAAAAATTATCCATACACAAACTGTCCTGAATGGGCACTACTTGCGACATCAGAAGTTTTATAAAAGTTCTTGGGGTTTTAATTGTTGGAAAAATCCCATGATTTTATTTTAAGTTCAAAACACTTTTCAATTACTTTCCACCAAGTATGACCTCATGGAACCTTATTGATTAGGAGATAAAAATTCTTAAAGTTTATAAATATTCAGACGATATAACAGCTTTGACCAGTTTTAGTAGAAAAATCATATCTTTTGTTTGGTTCAGGATTTTTGAGTTGTTCCAGTTGGAGGTTTATCTTAACTCATTTATCTACGACTTTTATTTTGAAAGTTTTTCTTGAAAATGTCTGAAAATTCCCAGTTTATTTGTCCCAAGTGAAAAGATTATTTCTGTCAGATTTATTTTGGGTCCAAACAATCAACCAATGGTTTCTCTTGCTTATTTTATTCTCTTTATCACCTCTCACATGCTTGTTATTTACTTTTACACTATTTTATCATTAAATTTGTAGATTACAAGCTAATTCAAAATCATCTATCACCATTTATAATTGAATATTTAGCCAAACAACATCAATAAACTTAGTTCTAGCAAAAATCATCTAGCAATGTGATTGCATGTGATCATCTAACCATTTTATGAACAAATCTTTCATACAACATAAAATTATGTTTATTCTTGAAAATCACAGAAATATATTAATGAATATATGAAAATATATCTTCATTTTTCAAGGAAAAAGTCACTTTTACTAGATAATAATATAACACAACACTTTTGGGTCTTTAACTTGTTAAATCCTAGAATCATTCTTCTAGATCTTGACATGCATGAGCATGAGGAAGAAGATTTTATCAACTTGCCTTCATAAAGTGTGTTTTCAAGAAGAAAATCAAAGAAAACATGATTTTGATAAAGATCTTTTAGTATATACAAAAGAAAGATAGATTAAACAAAAGGGATGATGAGTTATACCCTTGAAGAACTCGGTTTCATGAAGAAAAGATGGCTGGAATTTTTGTGGCCTTTATGCTCCTAATAACCCTTATTCCAAGCTTAATATAACCCTTACACCTTACTTGAATCAACCATTGATTAGTCCTTAGCAAACCCTTATTATTATTATAGATTAGATATGATTTTTCCCATGTTTTTTTTCTTGTTGTTCTTGGCTGAAAATGGAGGAAGAAAAGGAAGTGGAAATGCAGAATTTTTGAGAGAAAAATATGGTTGAGTGTGTGTGAAAGTTTTGGGAAGTGGAGAGAAATAAAGAGTGTGTAAAGAGTTTGTGTATGGGGAGTGTAATAATCTAGTTAAATTTTGATTGGTGGAAGGGTATGGGAAAAAGGGGGGGCCGGTTTTTGGAGGGAAAAAGGAAGGGGTTTTTGTTTTAATAATTGTATATGGAGTGCATGTATGTATGTATATAGTGTATGTAAGTAATATGTGTAATTATGTGTAGTTTAGGTGCATGGATAATATGTTTACTAGCTTGTAAGGTTTCCAAGAAATTTGTGAATATATACATATATGTGTGTCGTGTATGTGTATATGTATATATGTATATATTTTTGTGTTTTTAATTTGTTACATAAACTTTTACTTACAATCTTGTATTTATTTTAAGCATATACATATACTTATTATTATTTGAGCACTTTCATGTACATATTAGTTTATAAATATATTTTGAGATGGCAATTTTTACTTCTCATGTCATATTTACTTAAATTGGCTTTGTGATTGATTTATTGGACATTTATAAGAAGTTTTGATTGTTATCTAAAATTGTGAGACTTACTTTATTACTAATAATACGATTAAATGTTAATGAATATTTTGTTCCATGGTATTTTATCAAGTTCATTTGGAACTAATTTATGGCTTGAGATTGTCTTCAATGATTAGTTATTGTTTATGGCAAATCTACGATAACTAGTCATCTATGGTATTTCTAAGGAATTTTACTGTAATAAAGGACAATTATCACTATATTTTGAATATCTAGAAGGTCAATTCTCTTAACAACCTCTAGGGATAGATACCTAGATAATTATAACTTTGTCCTAGTCGGAAATTGAGGGTTGTTACATCATTACCCCCTTAACATCAACTACGTCCTCGAAATTTGCTCGTTCACACGGTGATAAAATAAGTAGATTGGCAATAGGGATAGCTTCACGGAGTCGTACAAATGTGAGAGTTCATATAGATTTTATCACGACCTTTCGGTTACTTACGGGCTTTTTAACCTCCATAGTTGAGGGCATCTATTTCTTGGTGCCCTAAATATCACTTGATTAGAAGGTTTGAAAGAGTTATAATTATCGCTCACTTCCTGAGACGACTTGAGATTAATCGTAAGAAATTACTGTTGGCTGTCCAATATGCCTAGATCAATGTTAAGTAATGGGATGATGACAAGAATATTAATACGGAGGTGTAATATGAGCAAACTGTTCGTAACGTGAGTTATGACAAAAATAGTAAGAGACGTTAGAATATCGATCGTTGGTGGCCACTCATTTCCCATTGTCACTTTGTATACTTTCCTTTATCTTTTGCTTTACCCAGTAAGGAATCCTCCACTAGCTCCTTGCCTACTTTTAACTTTATTTGGTTTGATGTTGGACACGCTTGCCACAACCAGAAAATATTGATTCTGTTTGTGACTAATCACTTGTTAAGAGATTACCCCCTTAACAAGGGTGATGCTAATCCGGGATGCTAAGTTGTATTAAAATTTGCAAGGGTACATTTCCATAATACCTCATTCTAGGGTTTTCAGTTCGTCTTTATTGTCTCATGGCGTGCAAGGGAAATCGGTCATGTAATGTATGATGATAGTTCCATCTTGTTCCTCAAACGCACCTATGTTCTTTCAATTCACCCTTATTTTCCCAAAGTCACCTTGTTCTGTTATTCGCTAAGTCACATCATTAATAATTTCTCTTACTCTTGCTGATATTGGCTTTTAAATCGTTTCATGGCACCTTTACTTCTCCCTTTTTAATGTAGAATGACTATCATCCTTGACATATTCCCAACTAAACTCCTTTTCAACATTACATATATGACCTCTTCCATTTCTATTCTATGCCTACGCATTCCTCGCGATAGAGTTTACACAATCCTTATGCTTATAGTTAATCATATCATATCCTCACCATCTTTGTAAGACGGACCTTTCAAGCCCTTATTAGTATGGATCCCTTCTCAAGGACAATTCTTCTTGGGTACTTTCAGGCCTCCAAAAAAACTTCCAATGACCTTGCTTTCTAAAGCCTCATATCTATTTTTTTTTTCTAAGCTAAGCTCCTTTTCAAGTACACTAGCTTAATGCTCGTAGGAATCTTGATGTAACATAATTTAGGTGAAGCTTCACACCTCATCCTTCTCTCAACCATCTAGTTTTCTCCATTTCTCTTTCGTGTTCTTATGGATAACCATACTCCTTACCGTTTTGCCACTTGGATCCATCTCCTACTAGATAATTGTTATTATGGATGACACACGCGCAGTCGACAGTCCTTGGAGTTTATCTCAAGGGTACTTGCGAGATCATAGTGATAGGGATCCTTGGATCCTAACTCATCACTAGTGTATGTTATCATTATCACGCTTTCATTCCAGTGTTTCGTAAATAGCTCTTTCGGGAGTTTGTAGTTTCTTGAAAGTTAATTCAACGACCAACTTCCTTAATCGTTGTGGTGGTATGTGCCTTAACTTCTAACGTTGTATTCCTTATTTGCTTTCACTACTAACTTAGCGATTTCATGTTGTTTTTGTTCTTCACTTTTCTTGGTCGCACCACTTCGTGAGTCGATGGTTCTTGACTGTTAACCATGTCTTCTAAAATTTTTCTCACTCGGGTTCATCTCATTTTAGCTTACCTCTCTATAAACGTTGACCTTGAGGGGTTAACCTTCACAACTCACCTTGCTTTCTAAACTCTTGGCTTAGTTAATCTATTCTATTAATAGCTTGGTTTTCGATAGTGGTTATCCAAGTGGTATTCTAGAATAACATGAGTAGCGCCATAAAGATGAATATTTCCAGAACTACATCTTGTAGATAACGTGGACGTCCTCACTTTACCGTTTGGGTTAAATCGCCTTCGTTTACTTTACACTCTACTCTACATCACCTTCAATGATGCTACTGAATAACTCTTCCTGAACGATAAAGTATAGTCTTGCGCTTCATTCTCCATGTTCGAGTATCTTCTTTTGTTGTGATTACCCCCTTAACATTTTTCTTCTAAAAAAATGTAAGGGATTTCATACTTTTCGTATCATCTCGCTTTCTCCCCTAAGCAAGCTCATTAGCCACCTTGCCTAATTACATCTTGGCAATCTTCAATTCGCCAAATTTTCTCATCCTTCTGGACGACCTTCAATTCGCTAGATTTCCTAATCTTACTTGTAACTACTCTTGTTCTCTAGAGTAGTCCCAAATCATTTTTCATTTATCTTCAAATCATGGGGTCACATAATTCTTATATTACTTCCTATCCTTCTTATTTTTGCATGTTCGCTCCAACGGTAACTTTGGATTTCTTCTAATTTCCGTTGAGGCTCCATTTTACATGGATAAAAGGACCTTTAATTCCTTCATCACTTTGAAGCCTCGGTTCAATTGCCTCTACACTCGCTCACATGTAGACCATATCCAAGGCATCGCTTTCATTGGGTATACTAGTCTATAGTATCTTCTATACTATACTTCTCTGACTCGCTAGTTTCTTGAACTTCCTTGTATCCAGTGGGCCCTTCTCTTAAGGTCGTTGCGAGTGGGTGGTGTTAGTTATTTGGTCTCACCACTTTCAGGTGTTGCGTCGAGTTATCCGTGGATTAAGGGAATCGTAAATCCTTGGAGAAAAAGAAGAATCATACTTTCATCGTGTTTGGTCCTCGAGATTGTCGAGATTCACTTGGCTAGCTTTAATGTGGAAGTGGGGAGTAAGAATTCATAGCGAGAATAAGACGATAACTCAAATTAATACCTTTAGGCGAGTTAAACGGAATGCTTGAACGTCGCTTGTGAAAATTTGCTTCCTTGTACTTTGATTGACACAATATATCTTCCACGGCCTACTTTATGTACGTGACGCAATAGCATCTTCTATGGTATATATTTATCCCAAGCATTTCGCTTTTGGACAACTGATGACTAAACGTCATTCGCATCTCTTGATGTCGCAGCGAGAGCGGAGTACTACTTACTTGATTTCGTCATTGCCGAGTGTGGCGTGAGTGAGTTGTACGTTGTTAGGTTACCAACTTTTGAAGAGAAGCGATGGTGATCATTACTTTGAATCATTAAGAATATCAAGGATATAGAATTTGGTTTCGACTGAATGAAGTAGGAAATATAAAACAAAAGATTCATTAAGGTTCGAATCAGACTCCTTGCGCAAGTTAAAGAAATCACTTCTATGTGTTACGTCGCCCATTGGACTCCAACTTTCAATGACGTCAACATGTACCTCATCGACTTAAATAATATAGATAGATGTTCGCATATACGTGTTAGAATAGAAATATCGCACAAAATTTCGAGGCTACCTTCCTCCTAGTATATCGTCTGGAATATATGGGTGCGTGTTCGACTAGCGTCATCGAATCGCAATATGATTGTAATACCACTCGCCCTTCACAAGTCTTCAATGTCATCCGATGTTTCCATATGTTTTGCACTATCCCAGATTGACTATGGAAGTTGTGCATAGCTGCCTTCAAGTCACGTCGTATCCTGGGACTATAATCCTTAGAGTATATCATCAAACGCTCGTGAGAAGACGTTTTATTGATGATATAGCGTCTTCCTATGTCCACAATAAATAGTGGTGTCATAAGAAGTAAGATGTGGGATAATTTCAAAAGAGCACGAGTGAACGAATATCGGAAGAGTACTTAATGACAAATTTCATACGTCAAAAACTTCAAATTTTTTAACGAATTTTCCAAGGGCAATCACTAGTTCTCAAGCGGTCAAATCTCAACATGCAATATCTATCTTGATAGCAAGGACTAACCATATTATCATCATATCAAGCAATTACTAGTTCTCAATAGTCACATCTTAGAGCATCATAACTATCTCATAATTAGGCACAACTATATAGTCATTACATCATCTACGCACTAGTCCTTATATAGTTCAACCTTAGGGTGCAATAAGTATCTCAATAGTAAGGCATGACTACATAATCATCGCAATATTCACATGCTACTTTCAAATAGCTCAAACTTAGAGAGTAAGGACTCGTATATCCATATTTCAAATAGTCCAAACTTGGAGAGTAAAAGCTCTTATATCCATACCGTCTATAGAATTTCATATTAACTCGTCATACCTATATCCCCTTCCAGTTCATTCATAAATAATCAATCTTATTTTCTTATGGTTTAAACAAGTCATGTCCCAACATGACTTCATGTCTCATTGTAATCACATTACTTTAAAGTATGTATGCTACTCAATGTTCAACATCGTAATCCATATAGCTTTTACGCATGCATCTCTCACAAAGTTTTCACATTACACATTCCAAACTTTCATATTGCACATTACAAGCTTTCACATTGCACATTTCAACTTTCACATTTCACATTATAAACTGTCACATTGCAATCAAATCATGTTCAAATTCACATGTTATAGCATATAGTAGCATGTATCAACAAATATATATTTCAATCTTAGATTCGTTTCACTTCTAATGTGCAAGAAGAGGAATCCTACCAAGCTAGCATAATCCTCAACTAAAGCAATTCTCGAACCCATATATGTGCTTAGGTGAATGTCTAAATGCAACACGTATGCTCATAAAAACGGATTTAATAAAGATCTCTTTTTTTTTTTTAAAAGGAATCCTTTTGAACATAAGTCCAAGTGGTCGTTTGAGTTTTACATGGTTCTCTCATAATTAAACATAGATTCATGACTCTATGTTTAATTAGGGTCCTACCATGTAAAGCTCAAACTAATCCACTTGACCTCATGCTCGACTCGACTATAAAAATCGTTTTGCAAAATGGCTATAGTTTTGAAATTCCCGTAGGAACTCCAATGTTCTCTATAACCTTGGCTCTTGATACCATTTTCTGTAACACCCCAACTAAAGTGGAACAATGAGATGTACAGAAAGTCGAGTATTCAAAACAAGGATTATAAATAACATTCACCATAGCTTTATTTGATAAAAAGGAATTTACAAATGTACAAGCATGTGAACCAATTTCCATGTACAAATGCGTCCACCATACTTGAATATTAAGTTCACGAAACAAATATCAAGCACATGAATAGTATATTAGAATGATCAAGGCGGATTCCATTGCCCATCACAACGTTTGATATTCGACTCCAAAGTGCAATGCAAACAATCATGATGCATATAAATCCTCAAAGCTTATGCTAATTCCTGAAAAGCATGAAGAAAAAGTGTCAACTACAAAAACGTAGTTAGTGAGTGCATAGGTTTTTATATAAATCTTGGTACATCACTGTTTTAATACTTAGAAAACCGATTACTATTACATTTCGAAATACCCAAACCATATGACCGACAAAAATTCTCATATCATATTATCGAGTTTTTTCCTAAATACCACAATGTTATTTAAAACGTTCAAAATTCATGGTAATTATAAGGTTCTCATTTGTCAAATCTTCTTGAGGGGAAAAATATATCAAATGATTAATCATATATCACATCGAAACCATTCGGTCATCAATATTTCAATATCGGCAATTTCAACGACTTTCAAGATTTCATATGAGGGACGATACCCAAACCGTATGTTCAAATCAAAATATCCAAACATATTAATATCAATTTCATTTAGCCACACGGGCATAATTTAATATAAATTTTATTTAACCACGAGGGCATAATTTACATAATTTTTGATGAGTAAATGCTTGAGCCACTACTACTACCATTTCATGTCCAAACAATATATTATTTCATTTCATTTCATTGCATGAGCTGTCAATCAAGTGCTTTAATTACAATTGGGGTCGTGCCATGGAGACGACCATTTAAATTTAAGGTAGCTAGAACACCGCTTAGGTCGGACTGGAAGAGAAGGCCGTCACAAAGGCAACCAACCTTCCACCGTTAAGCTCCGGGTGGGTGGACGTAACCTAGTTGTGCAACTATCTAACTACAGGCCTCCACTATCGGAGTAAATAGTAGTGTACCGAAAGAAAACGGGTTGACAGAACTCAAGCTCATCATATAACATTTATCACATTGAACATACGATATAACTTCATTTCATAATCGTAATCCCAAGAATCATTTCATAAATATATAGAAAGCAATTGCATTTATATATCATGCTTTTCAACCCGATAGTTAAACACATAAAATAGTTTGAAAGGGGGCTATGACTCACCTTGATATGCCGAGCATTATATCTATTTATCCAAAATGGGTACTTCCCATCTATTGCTTCCTTGATCATATATTCCATCATGGTCCTCACCCACATTTCAAAGCCAAGACTATCCCTACGAGAGGACTAATATACATAAGTTCCTATCTTAAGCCATTACTTAGAAATGCCACTTTCATTACATGCGTAGTTATAAGTCGTTAGATTTTTGGTAACTTGGCTTCATTTGTGGTTTCACTTGATATATTAGGTTATCATATAGAAATGCCATATTAAGTTATGTTATCCTTATTCATCATTTGTTGTGTAACCAATTTTAGCGCGAATTAGCATTTGTGATATCAATGTATAAATTGGTTAACATAATTACTTATGCCTATCTCACTTAATTATCTTTGTTTAATTTTGATTACACTTATCTCATGAAATTCGTCTAAGTGTTATGGGCCATTACCAATTGGGCCAAAATGTGATGGGTTTTTAAGTGACTTGGGCTTAATTTAGTTATTGGGTTTAACCTTATTTGGGTTATGTGCTTAATGGGTCATATTGGTTATTGGACTTTAATGGGTCATATGGGTTTAGTATTTCGGCTAATTATCTCTAAGTCTCGGATTGTTTCAGATCAATTCCCACTCCTCCAAGTATTGAAAACCGTTGTGTCCAGATAACGTATTGTACTCGGTCAAAGCCCTTGCAACCATTGCATCGTGTCCATCGTTGTGACCTTCGTTCACACGGTTGAACATCATATTGAATACGTTAATGCTTGTGCACATGTGGCGCCATTTAGCGAAAACCGCATCGGAATCTCGATATGCCGATGGTTGGTTTTCATATTCGAGAAAAAGAATGGTTACTTTCATCTAGAACATTTTGTTCCTTTGAAAGTTATCCGACAACGGGTCATTTGACCCCTCGACCCAAGCTCGTGCCAAACTTATTTCTTCGGACCGGGTCCAAACTCTTGCCATTTGAATGACTTTTATATATGGTAGAAAGAAAAGTGAAAGAAGAAGAGAAGTATGTATAAAATAAGAAGTAAAAAATAAAAAAAATTAAAAATTTTTAAACAGAAACTAGTCGTTTTAACGGCACAAAATTTTGAAAACATAACTAAAGGGGGCGGCAAAAAATGATCGGCAGGCAAGTTTTTGGGCAATTGTCGCCCGCCGGGGCGGTGTAGCATGCGGCAAAGGGGCGGCGTCGGGGCTGGGGTTGCCTCACTCCACATAGCCTTATCTACAACTTTTATTTTGAAAGTTTTTCTTGAAAATGTCTGCAAATGCCCAGTTTATTTGTCCCAAGTGAAAAGATTATTTCTGTCACATGCATCTTATTTTATTCTTGAAAATAATCAACCAATGGTCTCTCTTGCTTATTTTATTCTCTTTATCACCTCTCACATGCATGTTATTTACTTTTACACTATTTTATCATTAAATTGCAGATTACAAGCAAATTCAAAATTATCTATCACCATTTATAATTGAATCTTTAACCAAACAACATCAATAAACTTAGTTCTTGCAAAAATCATCTAGCAATGTGATTGCATGTGACCATCTAACTATTTTATAAACAAATCTCTTAACAAATATTTCATACAACATAAAAATATGTTTATTCTTGAAAATCACAGAAATATATTAATGAATATATGAAAATATATCTTCATTTTTCAAGGAAAAAGTCACTTGTACTAGATAATAATTTAACACAACACTTTTGGGTCTTTAACTTGATGAATCCTAGAATCATTCTTCTAGATCTTAACATGCATGAGCATGAGGAAGAAGATTCTATCAAATGCCTTCATCAAGTGTGTTTTCAAGAAGAAAATCAAAGAAAACATGATTTTTGATAAAGATCTTTTAGTATATACAAAAGCAAGATAGATTAAACAAAAGGGATGATGAGTTATACCCTTGAAGAACTCGGTTTCATGAAGAAAAGATGGCTGGAATATTTGTGGCCTTTATGCTCCTAATAACCCTTATTCCAAGCTTAATATAACCCTTAAACCTTACTTGAATCAACCCTTGATTAGTCCTTAGCAAACCCTTATTATTACTATAGATTAAATATGATTTTTCCCATGTTTTTTTTCTTGTTGTTCTTGGCTGAAAATGGAGGAAGAAAAGGAAATGGAAATGCAGAATTTTTGAGAGAAAAATATGGTTGAGTGTGTGTGAAAGTTTTGGGAAGTGGAGAGAAATAAAGAGTGTGTAAAGGGTTTGTGTATGGGGAGTGTAACAATCTAGTTAAATTTTGATTGGTGGAAGGGTATGGGAAAAAGGGGGGGCCGGTTTTTGGAGGGAAAAAGGAAGGGGTTTTTGTTTTAATAATTGTATATGGAGTGCATGTATGTATGTATATAGTGTATGTAAGTAATATGTGTAATTATGTGTAGTTTAGGTGCATGGATAATATGTTTACTAGCTTGTAAGGTTTCCAAGAAATTTGTGAATATATACATATATGTGTGTCGTGTATGTGTATATATATATATTTGTGTTTTTAATTTGTTACATAAACCTTTACTTCCAATCTTGTATTTATTTTAAGCATATACATATACTTATTATTATTTGAGCATTTTCATGTACATATTAGTTTATAAATATCTTTTGAGATGGCAATTTTTACTTCTCATGTCATATTTACTTAAATTGGCTTTGTGATTGATTTGTTGGACATTTATAAGAAGTTTTGATTGTTACTTCAAATTGTGAGACTTACTTTATTATTTATAATTTGATTAAATGTTAATGAATATTTTGTTCCATGGTATTTTATCAAGTTCATTTGGAATTAATTTATGGCTTGAGATTGTCTTGAATGATTAGTTATTGTTTATGGCAAATCTACGATAGCTAGTCATCTATGGTATTTCTAAGGCATTTTACTATAATAGAGGACAATTATCACTATGCTTTGAATATCTAGAAGGTCAATTCTCTTAACAACCTCTAGGGATAAATACTTAGATAATTATAACTAAGTTGTCCTAGTCAGAAATTGAGGGTTGTTACATGCATGGTTTTAAAACTGGCTCTTTTTCTACTTGCCCATCTCACACCCTGAATATGGCTTTTCTTTCTTGAAGGAAATAAGAGGTATCCCATCTGCTAATTGTTTACGAGACAACTTATTATTTTTTTTGAAATTTAGATGGGATAGTCTCTTGTGCCATAACCAGTTGGTGTCCTCATCAGCCTTGGTATAAAAACAATACTCTTTTGGAGCAGGTTCCATATCCATGATGTACACATTTCCCTTTCTTGGAGCAATCATTACCACTTGCCAATCCTTGTTAAATATGGTGCCTTGTGCAACATCGAACAGGACTCTAAAGCCATCATCACATAGTTGACTTACACTGATCAGGTTATATTTCAAACCATTTACAAATGCAACTTTAATGAATTTGACTTGTCCATTGTTAAGCACACCATATCCTTCAGTTTTTCCACTACCATCATTAACGAAAGTCACTGTCGGTCCATCTTGGACAGTGAACTCTTCCAGCAGGGGCTTACATCCTGTCATAGTCCGTCCAGCTACGCTGTCCAGATACCAGAGATATGTTTCTTTCGATCGCCCTGCACACCCACAAAATCATTAGTTGTTTTTGTGAACCCATCTTTTCTTGATGGGTTCACTGGACTTCACCAGAGAAGCCACAATTGACTGTTGAGGGGTGGAACTGGAGGCTGAATCTGGAGCTTGTTCAATTGCTTCAGATCAATGAGTAAAAATAATTGGTACTTGGTATTTGTTTCCCTTTTTATTTACAGTTTTGGTTCCAGTTGGAACCTTTTGTTTTTTTAGACTTGGAAGAAGTTTTGACACTTAGTTTTTCAACTGAAGGAAAATAGGCTCCTTCCAAATTTTTGATTCTGGCAGTACAACTCTGAACCTGCCTAGACAAAAGTTGGAGTTGTCTGTCCAGTTTCATCAGAATGTCATTTTCGACAGACACCTGAACCTTGGACTTGGGTTCAGTTTAATTCTTGGTCTTAGGATTCTTGGGCTCCTTTGACTTTTGAGTTAAAGGCTTTTTACCAGCAACCTTTTTAACTGGAGCTTTAGCCTGATTGGCTCCAGTTTTAACCTCAACAGGGGTGATTTCAACAGATTCAGTTTTGATACTCCTAGGTTGATCATAAGGAGTTTCAACTTGAAGAGATGAAGGCAATGCATGAAGATCTGGTATGGCAGCTGCCATCTGAAGATCTCAAGATTTCCATGCATTCTTTTGGGCATCAATTGTTCTTGAAAATGCATCATAATTCTTTCCAGGTGCTTTTAGCCAGGACTTGATAATCATTTTTTCTTTCTGAAGATCAGATTTTAAACTTTGATTTTCATGTTTTAAAACTGAGTCTTTGAGAGCCAACTGGACACTCTGGAATTCATTCAACTAGGTTTCCACATTGTTTAATTCAGTTAAAACTGTTTCCAGATATCTTTCACTATCAGTTCTAACAGTTTCAACAAACAATAAATCACCATTGAGTGATTCAGCAATGTCCAGTTTCAATTCAGGGTCATCCTGCTTATCATAATCATATACCTTCTTTAAAATGATGTCCACCCATCTTCCTGCAATGACATCATCTTTCACCAGATGTTGCTGTTGATCTTCTAGTGCCATAAAACACATAACCCTAATCTCTTCTTTATCATCAGATGAATCATCAGAGACTTCCAACTTCCCTTCAGTGCTTGCCATCATGCATTTATTCTTTTCTTTTTCTTTTTCAAAAGACAAGAGTGCAAATTGTGCCTTAAGCTTCTTATATTTAGCTTTATATTTATCAGCAGACACATTATAAGTTGGGACAGGGGGACCAGATTGATTGTTCATTTGACTAGATTTGCATTCCTTCATAAAGTGACCTTTCTTACCACACTTATAGCAAGTAAGATTGGCCTTGTCCAGAGAGTTGGAGCTGGAAGCATTGTTGGAACCATTAAATCGATTAGACTTATGCTAAAACCTATTAAAGGTCTTGGCAATCATGGCTACCAGATCATCATCGTCAGTTTCATCACAACCAACACTGATCTCAGTGGTCAAACCAGAGTTCAGCAAGTTGCTTAACATCTCCTTCATAGAATGTAACTAGACATTCTCAGCAGAAATTAAAGCAACACAAGGTTGTCCAGTGAAACTGGTTACCTTCGAACTTTGGGCATGGTTTATGGCATCCTGTTTAGCCATAAGTCTTGTAGCACTATTATCCTCAGTGAATCTAAAAGCTCCATAGAGGGATGCAAGAGTGTGACTGTACAAGGTTTTACCTTATCTTAGGACAAAAATCATATTTTCCCATTTAGATGGAGGAATATCACAGAATTTCTCAAGAAGGATGTCCTTGTCTTTTTCAATACCCAAACCTCTCAACTGATTGATAAGGCTAGTAAATCTGGTATATGTACCATTTAGACTCTCATTAGGTAGAGCAAAGAAGGATTCATACTTCTTATTCAAGGCAACTTTCCTAGTGACAATGGTATCATCACCTCCTTCAAACTGAATGACCAATTCATCCCACATTGCCTTGGCACTGGGAAACAACACAAGTGTTGGAATTAAGTCTTCAGGGACAGTAGCAAGGATCATGTTTTTCAGTCTGGTATCCAAGTCTACCAGTCTACGATCCTCATCTGAGTAGTGGTCTTCTGGTTTTTCTCTAGAGCCTCTTCTTCCAGTTGGATCAAGAAGAGGACTTACCCCGAGAGACATGGGTATATATGGTCCATCCTTAAGGATTTTCAACATATACCTCTCTATCCTGCCAAAATGCAGCAGCATTCTGGCCTTCCATGTCCCAAACGTTTCACCATTTCCATCAAATTTGGGAACGGGAGTATTTGAGTAATGGACATGGACATGGTTGGGGGCATTAGGAGGTGGAGGTGGAGGAAGATTGGTGTTAACAGTTTGATTAACATTTTGATTAGGTATAGTATTGTTAGCATTAATGTTTTCATCGTGACAAGGACCATTCTCACCTTTAGTAGTAGACATCTTAGCAAGATCTAGCCAGTTATGTTAGCCTTCTGCTTTGATACCACTTGTAAGTCCCAACTCAAGAGATGATACTAATTGAAGACATCTCTATGTCAATGGTGAGATTTCTTTGCAATATAAACACTGAACTGGAGATGACCAGTTATAGTGAATGTATACCAAGTACGTTAGATTACTTAACAGGTGACAATAGGAAAATGACAATGCAATAAGTAAATACAATAAAGTAAAAATGGTGAGACCAAGTTGTAATTTTCAAGTGTGTTTTATTTATTGATGTTAAATAAAATACTAGGTTGTTGCGGAACCAAGATAATACATAAATGTAAATATCCTTTTAACCTATGAAATACAAACGATCTATATATGGAAATTCTCTTTCACAATCGAAACACTTAAAGTTGTGAAGTGTTCCCTTTTACGATTGAGAGAATATTGCACAAGTACACCAAGAATATTGCAAAAGTCTGAATATGCAAAGTTATATTCTTGTTGTGCAAAGACCTCTTATAGACAAAGTTGGCATTGGGATTCCAACTTTGTTGTATAGATATGGTTGACAACATTTAAGGAACCTAAGCGAGTTCCTTTGAAATGCTTGATAAGGTAAGTCAAGATGTTACTTTATCCAACCTGCTTTAGGCACTTTTGTACTTTAATCATAGACAAATGATATTGTCTGTATAAAGCTAAATAAAACAAAAAGGATTTTCTCGTAAATAGTGTAAAACATTGTAAAGGCTTTAAACTGATATTCTCCAGTTTCTATCTGAATAGAATGCCAATTGGGCTTCGCTGCCATTGTCATTCTCTATCTTCCACTTGTTGTCTTTGACGTCAATTGGAATGTCTTCAGTTCTGATCAGATCTCAACTGGAGGTAGTCTTCAGTTCCATTAACTGTACGCTGCAACTAGACTTCAATATATTTCTGGACAAATCTTTTGGTCTCCAGATGCAACTGGAGACTGGCCAGTTTTAGTCAAAACTGGTCCTAACATCGATATCTGTTGGAATTCTGGTATACTGCTGAGGTCAGAAAGGATGATAAGTCCATTGCTTTCACTCTAAAAAATGCCTCAAAGAAGTGTGTCATCACTTTAGATGGATTTAGGGAGGCTCTCCATCTGAACTACTTGCAAGCACCTTCAGTTTATGCCAAAAGACTGAAGGGTGTTAGTTTCAGAGAAGTGTTGGTGGAAACCGTGCATGATAACATGGTAGATGAGGAAGGAAATCTGAAGACCTCTGGGAACATATTTTTATCTGGATTCAAAAACTGTTGGAGGTTCTTCTTGACACATATTGTTGAATGTCTTTGTGGTAATCATGGTGGGTTGGATCAGATTTCATTGATTGAAGTAGCAATGGGATACTATCTATGGAATGGGATCACGGTGGATTTTGTTGAGATGTTGTTTTCTCGGTTACTGTCAAAATTAAAAAGGAAGATAAGTATCCACATTGCTTTCCCAAGGATTTTGAGCGTATGCTTCATCAATATTCTGGGAGAAGCATATGCTGCTGAAGGACTTGAGTCATCAGCCACTGAGTTCTGCAGAGATCTATCAAAGGCCTCCACTTCAAATGCAGAACCCGAACTTTCTACTGCAATGACTCAGGTACTTAATAAAACTGAAACAACACGACCGGCTGACTTAGAAAGATCACCTAGTGGGTCGCAAAAGAATGCGAGACCCATTGGTGGATCTAGTGGCAAATTGTTGCAACTGTTCAAATTCAAAACAAGTACTTCCTCCCAGCCACTTACCACTTCCACTGACCAACCTGAGGATCTCCCAAAAGATCCCTCAGGATTACCAAAAGACTTACTGAAACAACGTAAGTATAAGCCGTCCTCAAAGACCAAGGATGATTGTACCCAAACTCAGCCTTCTGGATCTTCCCAACAAGATCCAGAAGAAGGTCAAATGGGAAACCTACAAGCAACCATCTCCAAAATTTCTGTAGGTGGAGATGGTGAAGAAAATATAAGTGTGTCCGCCCAACATACATTAGAAGTTGTGTCTGCACGTGCACCCCCAGAAACTACACAAATCTTACACTTTCCTTTTGCACAAACTGTTGATGTTTCTCAGGTGATACTCAGAGAGACTGAGGTTTCAACTTCTACGGCCGATGAAGGGATTCTTGGAGATAGCACAAGAATTACCGAGGCATCTCCGGCATCGACTATTGCAGGTGAAGATGCTTTCTTCGAGCCTAAAACTAGTAACGATGCATCTGCTTCTGCAGTTGTTGAACCAGGTGCTGAGTCAGGTAGCAGCTTCGGCTAATATCTGGGATGAAGATGAGCCACTTAAGGGGAATCTTGATCCCCTTGCTGATTTTGAGTTTAACGAGGGACTATTGGAGGAGAATCATTCTGAAACCGACTCGACCTTCATCCTCGCAAACGCCCCTATGCCTGCTTCACCAAATTTCCAACAAAATGAACAACCATATCGCCCAACGCCACTTTGATATGAAAACCCTTATTTTCCTGAAGGTTCAGTTCCTGTATATGTCACATCGCCTGAATTTCAACCACAACTTCAACACCTTCACCCCCAAATTCATGATGTACTCCTCAAAGGAATTATGATGTGCTAGAAGAGCATGAAAAGGAATTGGACTTCTCTGAAACAGAATCTGAGGGTCCTTCAGATGCTCAATTAGAAAGGAGTCTTGCTGGCCTTCATACACTTCCATTCCTTGCTTCTGCTCTACCTCCTCCTCCTCTGAGTATAGAAGCACAGCTAGAGATCCAAAATATGGAAGTCCAACACCTTCTTTCAAAGGTTGAGGACTTAACTAAATCTCTAGCTGCCAACACTAAGTCCCTACCAACACCAATTCAGTTTCAGAAACAACACCACTGAAGACATTCAGACTGAAGTCAAAGACTGAAGAAAGGGAATCTCCTCAGAAGCAGAGCTCAGAGAAGATTCTATCTGAAGACGAAACTGAAGCAGCTCAGTGTAAAAGTATTTACAATACTTATTGCACTGATTACGAGGAAGTCTTTTTGCAGTACTCTAACGGCCTTTACCCGGTTAATAACATTATACCTGGTATTGTGCTAGTGTCAGTAAAAGGTTGGGAATAAAGTGTGTCAAGTCACATCATAGAAACTTACACACTTTACCTTAAACAAACATGTATGGATTTGACTTACAAATCCATAAATGCACCCAACCGTATTTGTACGGCCATCTGCCATGTCATCTTGACATCTTGGCCTATAAATACAAGACTTCTAACAACTTGCAAAAATGCTAGAAACTCTTGCATTGCAACTTGTGAGATATACTGTAAGTAATTCTTACGAGTATTTCCAAGTTGTTAGATCACTTAAATTTCGAGGTTGTTTAGATATTTACACACTTATGTTTATCTTTGTTCTGCGACAACCTTTGTATTTTGTTTATATCAATAAAGAAAATACATTGAAAAGAATACTAAGTGACTCAATGCTACATACTTGATTATATCTCATATTTATATAGTTTCTACACTTGTTCTTTTAGTTATTTACTTTCAGTATTTATTGGTATCCACATCTGGATCATACATCAAACTGGTCTCCTTCCAATTTGATTGTACTTGCCACTCGGGTCATATCTCATTATATTTGGGACTTACATCCCAAAAGAAAGAAGAAAGCAGCAAAGGGACTCACAACTAAGGGGTTGCAATCCTCTCAGCTTTCTCTCACTGATAAGCTAGAAGCTTTTACTACTGTGGAAAATATTGAGCAGTCACATACTGAAACTGTAACATCCCGAACTTTTTAATTAACGGTTGACTTGAGTCATTAAGTCAACACAACGTGCCCGTTAAGTCTCTATTGGATTTAATGTTTATACGTGATTAATGTGCTATATGCGGAAGGCTTCAATGCTTAATGATGTATATGTTAATGTGTTTAAGATGTCAAAGATGATTGAGTTGTGTTATATGTGTCGGTAAGTATTTCTGATTAGTTGTGTAAGCCATAGATGTGAAGATGTAAAGTTGAGGGGCCTAATTTGAAAGATGGTACAGCAGGGGTTTAGGTTAGGAACGTGAGTTATAGCCTCACAATCTGATTTTAACCTCATAGCAGCCCCCTCCCCTCTCTCAAAGCTATTCTCTCCAAGATCTATTCACTTCGTGGTGTTTCGAGCAAGATTTGATTAAGATCTTTCATCCTTATGATCATCTACAGGTATTATAGGTAATATTCCTTTGGAGTCTGATTAATCGAGTCATAGATGAGTATTCACTAGAGGCCATGGGGTTTGGGTTAGGTTAATTGATTAAATGTTTACCGGTTTCTTGTTATTTGGGTGATTAATGAGTGATTTATGTTTGTAATGGATCAAGGATCAATTGATGGTTTCATGGTGTTAATTAAGTCTTAAAAGATGCCTTGAAGTGATCTGGAAAGTTTCAGGTTGTGAGGGTTTGAGATGGGTTCAAAACGAAAGAAACACTAAAATCCCGTTTTTGGAAGAAAAAAAATGACAAAAAGAGACTAACTACCTTGGGTAATAGTCTAGAAATAGACAAAAGTTGAGAATAGACAAAAAGAGACTAACTACCTGCGGTAATAGTCTAGAAATAGACAGAAGTTGAGAATAGACAAAAAGAGACTAACTACCTAGGATAATAGTCTCGAAGTAGACAAAAAGAGACAACTTACCAGGGATAATAGTCAAAAAGGGACTATTATCTGGAGTGATGGTAATTATAGAGTATGTGACACGTATTTAGACTGTAGGTCAGTTTAGTTTCTTTATACTCATAAATCGGTCCTATGTTGATTATAGGTAGTCGAGAATACTTGTAAAGCTTGGTAACTTACGTTATCATTTGTTGTACGCTTCTACGAGGTAAGATACACTATTTTGACACACTGAGGGTTCAACAAAAGCATGGTTTTCGTATTATAACTTCCTTAATGGTATTTTGTTACTTATAAGTATTCGGGAGTACACAGGAGTTTATATGGGCTATGCAAATGACCAATGAGGCCTGAAAAGCAGTCCCAACGATATGTGATGTTGTCCTATGAAATGAAATGCAATGTCTTATGATGAATTGATTTATGACACTTGTTGATGAGTATTGAAATGTGCATGTTTGTATGACTTGTTCATCTAGTTCACTAGACCTTTTAAGTTGCCATGACATGTGCACGTTTAAGGGCCCAAACGTAAAAGATGTATATGTGATGATTGTTTAGGTTGTGTAAACACCTAAACTATATGTAATGTTAAATCGAGCTCATAAATTTGATGTGAAAGTGTTAAGCTTAACCCGTACTTGCCCTAGCCCGGTTAAGTGCGTTGATGTGGTTGCTCGGGTGGCTCCTTGCAACGAGGTACAATGTGAAGAGTAATACGGGAGGTCTTACCAGCCCCATTGTCCTTGAACATACGGATTACTCCTAGAATGGGCTTGCCATTCCTTAACGACATTGATGTACAGCCGTAAGGTTGTTCATCTAGTCGGGTGTGACTTATGTCTCACTTATAATGATGTATATGTTATACGAGATGCGTGACTTATGTCACAATTATAAAGATGTTCAGATGTGATATGTGATGATGTAAAAGATGACTAGGCACATTAGGATGACCCATCTTAATATGAATGATGTTGATGCTATGATATGTATATGAGATGATATGTTCGATGATATGTGCCTTAACGATTTAATATGACTTCAATATAATGTTTTAAATGGACAAACGTTTTATAAATATGTGTTATCTTACTTAGCTAATTCGTTAGCTAACACTTGCTCTTTTAAAATGTGTTCTGCCCTCAGGTCCAACAATAGTGAGCAGGTAGATGTGAGAAGATGTGAGGCATGGGTAGATGATCTTGAAGCTGGCTGTAGTTTACCCATAGTGGCTGCTCGCTTTAGACATTTGCCTTATGTTATAATAAAGTCTTGTATTGATATTGTACCCGGTTGTTTAATGTTGGGCAACCGATGGATTTCCATTTAGACTTATTTTGATGATATGGCTAGTAACACCATTTAATGAATAAACCAAACAGATTTTACTGGTTTGGAGTTTTAAAGTTAATTCCGCTTCTTTTAACGCCGTTAGGCAGAAGTTTTTGGAAATCCTTGTTTTTAAATGATGGGTGTTACAGAAACAGAGGCACGTCTCTCTCCTACTGCTATCAATTTCTCTATTGATGAAAGAGAAGCAACCATTGCCGATGACTCTGACGTGCAAGCTGTTGATGCATCTGAAACGCAAGTTACTGGGAATGTAGAGTTGAATGAAGAAACTGGTGCTAGTGAAAATGCTGTAAATAATGATTTGAAGGATGTTGAAAGTAATGAAGGTGCTGATGTCAGAGAAAATGTTGTGGAAAATGTTAATATAATTAATGAAGAAGAAATTTCTAGTGTTAGTATTGAAACTGAGAATGAAGAAGCTGTTACTTTTGCCGTAGAGGATGTAGATGAAGAAAGTGATTTAGAGTTGGGTGATTTTGTCGCTGATGAGTTTCAACTGGACTCATACAATTATGCTGACAAAAAGGAGGCCAGTGATATGGATGTAGAGGAAATTGATGAAAAAGTTGTATCCACTGAAGTTGTATCTGAAGAAGCTTCGGTCACTGACACAACCACTGTTGAGGGTGAAAATGTATCAGTAACCCAAACTGCAAGGCCTAAGACTCCACCAATGCAACCAGTGAACACCGTGTTATCTCTTGGCATGCCATCCTCTCTTCCTGTTGTTCCTGGTTGTACTTCTTGTTAGGTCCCGTTGACCCTAGAACATCAAGATCTGTATGAATCCAGGTGTGCGGAATCCACCCGAATTCGTTCTTGAGGCTTTTGACAAAATCACACATATATATGATAAGAATAGGAGATAAACAATAATAATTCCTTTATCATTAGTCGAATGATTGCAATAACGAATCTGTTTACAATACATCTTAATGATTACGGATTACAATCAAAGACGACTCTTGATAATGAATTACATGATGGACACGGGGCATAGATCTCTACCACGATCCGTGAATAGCTTTCTGACTAGTCTAAAACCATTAAACTGAAAGCCTAGACCTATAACACATATATATACTGACACATAATATGAATGGGCTTAGGCTTAAGGTCGTATACTACATGTCACGTATACTTCAATAATGTCTTATAGACATTGTAGTATAGACATTGTAGTATAGACATTATAGTATAGACAATGTAGTAAAAATAATATCTCATAGAGATTAATGTAGTATAGGCATCATCTCATACACAACCTTTCATACACAATGTAGTATAAATAATGTCTCATATATCAGCCTTTTATCCTGAATTTCATTGCATCGGACAATAATAGGTACATAGAAACTGCACCAACAGACTCCCCTTTTTTTCCGGTGCAATCAATTCTGTTGAACTCCGATATACATTCGTTATAGAAAAAATGCATCAACAGACTCCCTCTTCACTAATGATATCAGGTCTTCTATTTTGAGACTTGATCTTTTGGAACTGCACTCTGATTTTCAAACTGCAAAATCTCTGTATCTTTATGTCAACCAACTAACCCAACACATCTCATTGTAGTCCTCCTTCTCAGCTGTTAGCCACCTCCGAATTAAGCATTGCAACCTTCCACCATGACTCATAATATATGGGCTGGACTTGGGCTTCAAGTACACGTATACAACATTATCATCTCATAGAGATTAATGTAGCATAGATAGCATCTCATAGAGATTAATGTAGTATAGACATCTCATACACATTGTCTCATACACAATATAGTATAGATAATGTCTCATACACAACATCTCATACAACAGCCTCTTGTCTTGAATTGCATTGCAACGGACAATAATAGGTGCACAAAAACTGCACCAACAGACTCCCCTTTTCCGGAGCAATCGATTCTGTTAAACTCCGATATACATTAGTTATAGAAAAACTGCATCAACAGACTCCCCCTTAATTAATTATATCGGGTCTTGTGTGTTGATACTTGAGCTTCTGGCTCTACACTCTGATCTTCAAACTTCAAAATCACTGTATCTTTATGACAACTAACTAACACAACAAATCTCATCGTAGTTCTCCTTCTCAGCTGTTAGCCACCTCCGAATTAAGCATTGCAACCTTCCACCCTTAGATCATTGTCCGTGAAATTAATCACGTCTTGCTTAACCGGCATATAATAGAGAAGTTGAATTTCCAATAATTAGTTCCAAATAAATCAGCTACCACAAAAATAAGAAACTCTAGAACCTGAATCACAAAATGTAGTATCATAAACCCTGTCTCAACTAGCAGTATCTGACTCTGTCTCGTATCTTCACAACTCTACCAAACACCTGAAGTCTTTCCTTCAGATCACCCATTCAGTTATATATACCGCTAAACAACATAGAGATCATAATCTCGCAACTCACATCAAAAATTTCCTATTTATCATCTCTATATTTTTAGAATATAAATAGGTTCAATCTTCAAATACTCAACTACAAGTAACAAGCTTCATTGCTCCAATATTTCAACAAAGTTTCCACAACTGCTATATAAAAGATCATGTTGTTGAATAACATCAATCAAATCGAAAAACACTATGACCTTTATTTTTACTCGAACATTTTTTACATTAAGCACACCATCATCAACAGAGCTTGGTATGTCACTCGAGTAACAAGGAGTTTTGCTTAGAAACCCGAAGGTAAACCTGAAAGTTTTTATCCCCTCTTTTCTCTGCAAAAACTCTAAATATTAGCCCATCCTTGTCCGTCTTCGGTTTCAGTTATCTCCCATTCTTCGCTTTATCTTTTCCATTAAACGAGTCCATAAACAAGGCCTATCTCATTATTAAGTTCATACGTAACTTACAATGACTTAGAACCATGCCAAAAATTAAATTGTCATAGCTTCATATTAATTCCACTACATGTGTAGTTAAATTAATTAAGTACTTGACAACAAATTACTTTAAGTAATTTGAAACTCCATGCATCTTCATGCCAAGAACGTGGCAACTGTATAGATTTCATGGCAATTCATTAATTTCACAAGTCTTCAAACATGGCAATTAAAATCATTGTCTTCATAGTAATTAAATTCTCTGCATTCTTTGTATTCCAGCCGCAACAACAAACTACAACACCTCCAAAGAAAATAATTAATTTCCAAACCTGATGTACTGAAATACCTCTGCGACATCAAAATTTATGTTTCCTTGCTTTCAAGTACGTATAGCCTCAATCATTGTCGCATAGAGAGTCATCAATGCATACGGTGATTAAAGATCAATCACGTATAGGATCAAACAACAATTAACTACATATAGATACATATATAGCCACATACGTTTCTGATCTTTATGAGTGTACAGGATCTTCATCTTCATCAAGTAATGTCGTATACAGCCTCCATGGTCATCAACCACGTATATAAAAGTCCGTATACAGAAGCACATACACATATCTTCATCTTCATCAATATCGTATCCATTTTGTATCCTCGATCTGTTGGTGTTACCCACCCAGCCTCACTACGGAGCCTACACGCAGCCTCATTACGGAGCCTACACGCAGACTACCTCAATCCGACAATTATGGAAAGGATATACATTCTCTCAATATGAAGATCTGCATTTATCTCCAGTATAATTAGTTATACGGATAACTACTAATCTCCTCAAAAGAAGGTAACAAATCTATTCCAATAGGGTACGCTTAAAGGGTACGTTCTACTTTCAGTAAACAAGGAAAGGATTTGTATCTATCAAGAATCCTATATATTAGGAAAGAAGATCAGAACGAATCCCCTATTCCCGGAAGAGATATACACGGCCCATGGAAACCCTACTTGGAGGACAAGATACATCCACCCTATAAATAGGGGTGTGATATACAACAGAGATCATTCTCTCTACACTCACAATACACATACATACTTTCTTGGCTTACAAAAGGTTCTCACACCTTACCAGCAGGGAATCGCCAACGAACAACCACAAACACCCCCATTCCTCCTTTCTAGGCTAACGGATTGGCTGTACAAACACGATCTAAACCCTAATTCATTCAATCCATCAGTACGTATAGATGAAGGAAATGACGTATCTCTCCTTACTCTATCACGTATAGAGATAACATCTTATAGATAACATCGTATCTAAGCTCTCATAGATAACCTCTCATATATAAACTCTTATAAACATCCTCAAATAAACAATCCACGTATAGAAAGCCAGGAAAGTCATTCGAGTTGTCACGTATAGATAGTAAATGGTTACCCACGTATAGATGCTTAATGGGTCGCATACATGACTGGTCAATTGTATACATGACAAAGTAACCACGTATTTGATCTTTAACAATGCATCTGACCTTCATCTTCATCAACTACATCGAATGAAACAGCCCTTAAAAAACCGTAATTCGTTCCAACCCAAAATTGATTGTAACTTGAATATATATTTTTCAAATCTCGAATCTTCAGACATAAAGTCTCCCTTACTCTCATACCACTGTTAGGTCCCGTTAACCCTTGAACATCAAGATCTGTACGAATCCAGGTGTGCGGAATCCACCTGAATTCGTTCTTGAGGATGTAACATAACACACACATATATATGATAAGAACAGGAAATAATAAGAATTCTTTTGTTATTTCAGTCATATGATTACAATTCGTATTGATTACATCAAAACAGGAACGAATTACAACCTATCAAGATGACTCTAATAACAATGAATAATATGGTGGACTTACGGACTGAGGTTTACGCATACCTCATCCTGCCGTGAATGAAAAATGTCTAGACTCAAATCATTAACTGAAACCCTAGACATATCTGACATATAGATAAAGTCTCATACACAACATCTCATACAACAGCCTCTTATCTTGAATTGCATTGCAGCGGAAAATTATAGGTGCACAGAAAATGCACCAACACTTCTTCTAAGCCAAGTGATGTTAAGCCATAAACAACAAAGAATTTGGGAATTTCATACTCCACTTATCGTTCAAACCGTTTAGAAAGGGTTGAGCATCAGTTAAATGATCTCACCAAGGCTGCCACTCTTGCTGTTGAGTGGATGGAGATAGAATTCACCAGACTGGTTGACACATTGACCAACTGGTACCACAAGCAAAATGAGAACACTGTCAGTATCGAGACACTCAAAGCTAACTCCATCTCTATGGCCGCTGATCAAGAAAAGCTTCGTCTTTCCACCAATATCATTAAAAAGGATCAGCATGTCATCAAGTGTTGTGCTTGCTCACTCGTCAAGCTTGGCAATATGCGAAGTCCCTCACTCGATGGTTTAACCCACAAGTGTAGAATACAACAAGTCATGTAATCACTAGATAGGACTAGTATGAAAATGAAAGGTCAAGTAAGTACTACATTGTACTAGTATTACAATAAATATAAGTGCAAGAATATATATAAAGTAATAGGTACTTAAGCAATATAAAGATAAGAAAGGAAAGTGAATGGTGAGGCACAATGTAATTTTCAAGTGTATTTTATTTATTGATGTTAAATAAAATACAAGGTTGTTGCGGAACAAGATATTAGAAAGTAAGTCTCTAAACAACCTATGAATTACAAGTGATCTAATTTTGCTAAATAAACTCTTTGATCGAAATACTTAAAGTTGTGAAGTATAACTATTTAGATCGAGAGTATTTGAGCAAAGGCACCAAATTGCAAAAGTGTAATTTGGACGAGGGAAGTGACTTGGTATTTATAGGCAAAAAGAATAAAATATAATATTCTTTTTGTCGTACAAATATGGTTACATGTATTTAAGGAAATTACTTTAATTCCTTAAATGCATTGATTAAAGTACAAGAATAAAGTCACATGATAGTGAATTGTCTTCTAATTAACCAACCACCATTACATGCGTGTAAGGCTTTTAACAAAGGACAAATGGATTGTCCGGGTAAAGGCATGTAAAGGCATAAAGTCAATTCCTCGTAATCAGTGTTCAGACTTGTAAGGTCTAGAACACTGACAAGGACTTTAGTCAGGAGATTCGGTAAGTCTTCCAGTGAGCTCCGCTATTTGTTAGACTTCTTTCTTTAGACTTCAGTGTTCGACTTCAGTGAGAATGTTCTTCAGTGGAAAGATCTTGACTGGAGTGAAGTCCAGTGAACAAATCTGGTGGAATCCAGATTCCTCTACAAGTATGTTGTTCACTGGTCTTCACATAATTTCTGGACAAATCTTCAGAGGGCACCAGTAGTTACGTCTGGAGTGAGTCCAGTAAATCTGGACCTAACAAATTCCCCTTATTTGTTTAGAAATTATGCAAGGATTTTCAAGTTGTTATCCATACAAGTTTGTGCTTGAAAAATCCTTAAAAAAATATGACTAAGTCTAATTTTGAATTACTAGAGAGCCACTTTATAGATCATCAGTGTTCCCAGTTTGTACATTTTAGATTTTAGACGTAATCTGGATAAGTACTTGTGAAAAATAAGAATTGCAACTTATATTACAGACATCAATTGGAGGAAAGTTACAACTTTATCAACATAAAAGAAATAAATACAAGTACAAAATCAGATTCAGGCCATTCTCTTTTCAGCATGCCCAGATGGCTCTTCTGTGGCCTTCCTCTTTAAACCTGGAGATGATGAAGTAGTAAGAGTAGTCGTTAAGCCCAGCTCCATCTCCATTAGTTCCTTCCTCATCCATTCCTTGCCAATCCTCTTCATGAAATATTTACCTCTGTAGGAAAGGCCAATCTCTCTAAGTTCTGACCATCCAAATGCCTTGATTGACGTATCTTTTCTTTCATCAGTAAAGTTCCCTTCTCTAAAGAGTTTGACATGGAACTTTGAGAAGTTATGATGATTTTCTGCCAGAAGGATCTCAGCACCCAGTATAGATCGGACATCAACTCTGAATTGTGACAAATGTTCATACTTTTCTTTTGTCTGAGCCCTTTTTACCATGTCATCCACTTCCCTGGACACTTTTCTCTGTTCAGCAGCTTGTTGAAATTTTTCTTTATTGATTCTTTCTGAAGTGTTCAAGGGAATGAAGGTGCTAAGATCTGCATCACTGGCAGCTTTGGATTTTCTGGCTGGTGCCTTGGGCAAACCCTTGATCTTTTTTCTATATTCATGCTCTAGAGCAGTAACATTACTCCTTACTTGTTGCTGGAGATCTTTCAACTCCTCTCTTCTCTGGGCAATGAGATCAAGTATGCTCACACCATAGATTTCAGAATGATAGACTTATTCATCTTGAGCATACATGGATCGAATATAGACATCATCCAAGGCATCCAGACATTTCTTAAGCCTGGGATCATCCTTCATCTTTTTATATACTTCAATTTGAACGCCCAACCTGCCAGCGTTATAAGAATCCAGAGTCCCATGCCTGGTCATATCTAACTGGTGAGCAATCAAGTCATCCTTCAGATTCTTCTTGAAAATTTCAATCAAGATGCACTCTTGCTCCAATCTTTTTGCCTTGGCCTCATTAGCAGAAACATATTCTTCTTCTGCTTGATCTGTTAGTTCACCAGACACCACTTGCTTTCTCTTGATCTTTTTCATTGTGGTTGGGATGTCTGAGAACTCTTCTTCAACCTGTCCACTGGCATCAGTACCAGTGACATCCTTTCTAATCACCTTCTTCCAAACTTCAATCTTTTTTTGAAGATCACCAACATTTTCTTTTCCAGAACCTTCCCCCTTGGAAGCATCTCCAGATTGAAGATGATTCCATACTTGGTCGAGCTTGTGTTTGTCAGCAGAATCAAAGGTTCTACCAGACACTCGAGCAATATTATTCACAGTTTTCCTCAACTGCATCACTTCCTTTTTATTAAATTCAAGACCCTGAGGAAAGTGGCAAGGCAACTGGGTGTCAATCATCTTCATTACCTCAGGCAACAACCCATCACGAAGATTTCTAAGGAGAGTTTCAGAAACTTCTTCAGTAACTTCTTTCAGCATATCCCCCTAAATTTTCGAACTACTTCATCACTGAGGGTGCTGACAACAAAGTTTTTCTCCAGGGTTGGCCTGCTTTCCAGAGAGTTTATTCTAGTGGTTAAATTCTGAACCTCACCAGTCAGACTTGCCAGTGGTTGAACAACTTCGGCTTTTATATCAGTCTAAATAGTTGTCACCATATCCTCCTTAATTCCCTGGACAGCAACTTGTATAGATTCAGAATTTTTGTTTGTTGCCACAACAAGTTCATCCAGCTTCTCAAAGACCACCTTCTCATTTCCAGCAAACATGTTAATTTCTGACTTAAGATTATTAGAAATTACAAATTTAAAGTCAGAAATAACTTGAGAAGAAGCCTGAAGTGATCTCTCCAGGTTCGCCACCTTATCAAAAAGGCCTTGGACCTCAGTTGAAGAAGAAGAGGAGAGACCACAGGAAGGATTGGTGATTCTGGTGATAGAAGATACTGGCAACACCCTTGTGATATTTTCAGTTGATTGGGTGACTGCCAGTGGTTCAGAAGTTTGAGGGGGTTGAATTTCTGGTGCAGTTGGTGATTCAAAAGTTGTTTGTGTTGTTGTTTGTTCTGGAAGAGGTGTTGGTGTATTTTCTAGAGGTGGAGGAGTCATATCTGAAAGAATTGACGGGGAGACCATATTGGATGGTGCGTTCAACTTCTTCTTCTCCCTGAAAACTTATATTCACATCAAAGTCATTGTCTTCAGATAGTAGAGAATCAACCATATCCCAATCTGGGCCGGTTCCACCTGCCTGGTCCATAACTTGTACATTCTCCACAACTCTATTCAAATCAATCTGAGCCCCTTGCTCCATATTCTCTCTTTCAGTCTACACAGCCTGTTTCCCCTCAACCTCTTCAACAATCAAGGACCCATCAGCAGCCATAATGTCCCCACTTCCAGTAGTTGAGACTGGTGCAACTAGAGGTGAGCCAGACCCTCTTTCTACTTCACCACTTCCTTCTACAAGAACTGTGGAAGTGGTTGCTTGGGCAGTTTCCTGAACAAGATCTCCAGAATCCAGATGAGAGGATTCTAGAAGGGATGACACCAAAACTCCGTCTCTCCTAAGACGACGAGTTCTGTTCCTTGGCCTGGTGGGATTAGGGGCTACCTGAGTAATGGGTAGCACCCTTTCAGCAGTAACAACTTCAATATTTTCTTCATTGTTTTGAGGCTCACCAACAACCTCTTCATCTTGTGATGATGCATTTGCCTCTTCTTCTTGAATTCTGAACTGATATAGCATCACCGATGGAATGTCAACCTCAGTAAGAGATGAGGTGAACTGGTTGACGTCCCTCAGATATTCACATAATGAAAAATGAGTTGTATTTACAGAGTACTCATTTTTCAAGGCCCTTCTGAATATAATGGACAAAAATCAAATGAAGGGAATGAAGGCTTTCCTGCTCTTGACCTTCAATCTGTCCACCAGATCATTGAAAAAAATTTGGGCAAAGTCCACCCTATAACCATGCCATAAACAGTAGGCAATCTGGAGCTGCGTCTGGTTTATCTGGTCTAAGCCTCTAGAACTGCCACCCAAGCACTCAACAAGATGTGTGAAAAAATATCTCCATGAATCAGTCAACCTGCTCATATAAACAGTACCCTTCCTGAGCAGCTGGCCATTCTCATCCACAATCTCAGTATGCCCCATCAACCTGCACACTTCCTTGGTAATGATGCCAGAAGGAATGTCAATGGGCATCTCATTCTCGTCAAAATAGTTCATCCTCAGGGCATCTCTGAGGGAATCAACAGTGATGGTGAAACTCTTGGTGCCTTGTTTAAGTGTGTAGTGAATGGACTCATCACTTTCCACATACACGGCAGTATACCAAAATTCACACAAATAATCATGGTACATTTTGCCCGGATTTAAGGTTAGGGCACCATATAAGGGACTGCTTAAGAAAAAGGTATTTAACCTTCCAATAATAGATGTTTTTGAGTGATTTCTTGAGAGTTTGGCCATCCAATTGTTCATATTTATTCTGATGGCATCAGCAAAAAGAGAGATGTGATTTGCCTTTTTAACAGTGGCAACCGGAGCATAGTTTGTGGCTAAGAGATTTTTGGGAGATGGTTAGGGAACCATTGAGATTAATGAAAATGAAATTGAAGGAATTTAAAGTTGATAAAATAAATTTAAGAAGAAAGATGATGATGATTGGAGAGTAAATGAAGAAGGAAATAAATGAAGGAATTTGAAGATTTGGGAGTAAATGATTTTTGAGATGAAACTGAAAGTGAAGGTAACTAAGGGTATTTATAGAGGAAAGAGAAAATGGAATTTAAAACGGTAAGTTTGAAAATTACCAAAACAGTTTTGACATTCGCATTTAATGTTTCCCATCACACATAAATGTATGACGGTTGACAGGCCACAAAAATTACCAACTTGCACTTTTTGCCTTCCCAAGGTAACAAAACCATCATCTTAATTTGAAAAAGTCATGCCACGTAAGGTGAAAAGTAACCGTCCAGATAAAAATTTGTATGGTTGGCATGCACTAGCATCAAGTATTAAAAAAAATTATGACTTGACACACAAAGACTCATTTCAATGCATCTGGAGGTTGACTGGACATTCCAGTTTCACTGGTGGATTAGGCCAGTAGAATATGCACTGATGGTACACTGGAGGGACACTCCAGTAAGTACCCAGATTAGACCATTCTGTTAATCGTCAAACACACACATCAACTAACATAAACAAATGAGAGGGACACATTTAAAAAGCGACTGAGGTTACTTCAAACATGCACATCAACTTATCCAATACTAATGAGAGGGACACATTTACAAGGTACTAGAAACATTTTCCAGAAAAATAAATTTGTCTAGTGAGAAAATAAATTAATAAATTCCCCCTGAAACTTAGATATATATTAAGAAAATGCAGTCTGGGTCTTTCCCATTGGAATGGTGATTCATAAATCTATCAGTGTAAAGATAGTATCACAAAGGCGTTTGATAGCTTTACTGGTATAGATTTATAAATATGGAATCAAAGAACCCTGCCAGTGTCACAAAGGCGTTCATAACAAGGTTCCAGATTAAGGGTTCAACATTCCCAACTCACTGACAAGATTTTGAAAAGTTTCTCATCCAAATGTCTTGTAAATATGTCAGCAACTTGTTTCTCAATGGGGATGAAGTGGATTTCAACATCATTTTTCATTACATGATCACAAATAAAATGATACCTGACATCAATGTGTTTTGTCTTGGAGTACATGACTGGATTGTTTGAGATAACAATGACACTTGTATTATCACAAAAGATAAGGGTCTTTGAATACTGAATACCATAATCAAGTAACTGGTGCTTCATCCAGAGTATCTGAGCACAATAACTGGTTGCAGACACATATTCTGCTTCAGCAGTGGATAAAGAGACTGAAGTTTGCTTCTTACTGGTCCAGCTCACCAGTTTGCCACCAAGGAAATGACGTCCACCAGTAGTGGATTTCCTGTCTATCTTACAACCTGCATGATTTGAATCTGAATAACCCATTAGATCTAAGCCTGAGCCTTTGGGATACCAAAGACCCAAACTGGGAGTACCCTTGAGGTACTTCAAAATGTGCTTTACAGCCGCCAGATGAGATTCCTTTGGGTTAGACTGATATCTGGCACAAAGACATGTTGCAAACATTATATCTGGTCTACTGGCAGTTAAATACATTAGTGAACCAATCATGCCTCTATAGGCAGTGGTGTTCACTGGCTTCCCATCAGGGTCTGAATCTATTATTGAAGGTGCAGAAATTGGAGTTGATTTTGAAGGTGAAGAATTCATATCGAATTTTCTTAAAATATCTCTAACATATTTTTCTTGATTAATAAAAATACCATCACTGGTTTGTTTAATCTAAGTCCAAGAAAAAATGTTAATTCACCCATGAAACTCATTTCAAATTTTGAAGACATGATTTTTGAAAATTTCTTACACAAGGATTCATCAGTAGAACCAAAAATAATATCATCAACATAAACTTGTACTAACAGAAGATTACCTCTTTCACGAAGAATAAATAAGGTATTGTCAATTGCACCTCTTTTGAAACTGTTTTCTGATAAGTGTTTGGTCAGAGTATCATACCAGGCTCGATGGGCTTGTCTGAGGCCATACAGTGCCTTGTCCAGACGATATACCCAATGTGGATGCTTTTCATCAATGAAGCCTGGAGGTTTCTTGACATAAGCTTCTTCTAATTCTCCATTCAAAAATGCATTCTTTACGTCCATCTGGTAGACCTTGAACTTATGATGAGCAGCAAAGGCTAAAAACATTCTGATGGCTTCTAACCTTGCTACTGGTGCAAATGATTCTTCAAAGTCAAGGTCTGTCTGGACGTACCCTTGTGCCACCAAACTGGCCTTATTTCTTATCACAAGTCCATCTTCATCAACCTTATTTCTGGAGACCCATCTGGTTCCAATTGGTTCTTTCTTGCCAACTGGAGGAGGAACCAGATTCCAAACTCTATTTTGTTCGAACTGGTGAAGCTCTTCTTGCATAGATATCACCAAGCCTGGGTCATTCATTGCCTCGTTAATCTTCTTTGGTTCAATCAATGATAAGAAGCTGACGTATAAACATTGTTCACTAGAGGCACTTCTGGTCTGAACCCCTCTACTGGAGTCACCGATAATCTGGTTGATTGGGTGAGCTTTTGTCCACTAAGAGTATTGACCAGGATTTTTTCTGACAACAATATCAGTGCAAGAATTCAATTGATTTTCTGGAATGGGATCTTGCCAGACAACTTCAGCATCTTCATCAGAATCTGTAAGATCACGATTTGCATCATGAAATTCTTCATTTAAAGACATTTGTTGTACTACTGGCTCAAAATCAATTGGATCTGATACTGGTGGTGTAGTACGAACATCTGATCCAATAACAAGTTCAGAGGGTAGTTTGAAACTTATTGAAGGATAAAATGAAGTATTACTAGGAGGTTTTTCGATTTGCACTGGTTCCAAGTCAGGATGACTGGAAACATCTTCAAATGAATCTTTATTGTAGTTGATAGGATCAAATACACCAAAGATAATTGGTTTTTCTGGGGGAGAATTAAGGGTTGGCTTTTTATTGATTGCTTCATTTGACTCATCAAATGTGACATGAATTGACTCCTGGACCTTTTCCACTCTTTTGTTGTAGACTTTGAAGGCTTTGCGAATGGCTGAATAATCTAAGAAATATGCTTCATCAGCTTTGGCATCAAATTTGCCTAACTGACTGGAATCGTTTAGGATGTATACTGGACATCCAAAAATGTGAAAATAACCAATATTTGGTTTTCTATTTCTTAATATTTCATAAGATGTCTTCTTGTTTCTCTTCACATATACTGAGCGATTCTGGGTGTGGCAAGCAGTTGCAATTGCTTCAGCCCAGTACATTTTAGGAAGACCAGATTCAGCAAGCATACTCCTGGCAGCTTCAATCAGCGTTCTGTTCTTTCGTTCGACAACTCCATTCTGCTCTAGAGTGTGCTGATGAGAAATTCTGGGAGATGCCAGTGTCAGTGCAGAATTTCTCCAGAGTTGCATTCTGGAATTCTGTTCCCATTATCACTTCTAGACTGACACACCTTTCGCTTATATTTGAGTTCAATTTGCTTGATCAGAGCGATGACTTCAGCATCAGTTATATTCTTTGATCTAAGAAATATTACCCAACAATATCTGGAGTATTCATCAACAATAATCGGGGTATATTTCTTACCAGCACGAGTCTGAACATTCACTGGACCAAACAGATCAATATGAAGCATATGAAGTGGTTCAGATATGCTAAAATTCTGCTTTGTCTTGAAACTGGAGCGATCTGCTTACCCTCTCACATCCTGGACATGGCCTTTCCTTTTTGAAAGAAACTGAAGGTATCCCATCTGCAAGTTGTTTTCTGGACAACTTATTAATATTTTTGAAGTTTAAATGGGATAACCTTTTGTGCCATAGCCAGTTTGTGTCTTCATCAGCCTTGGTATAGAAACACTGCTCTGAAGGAGAGTTTTCCATAATCATCACGTACACATTCCCTTTTTTGGGAGCAATCAGTACTACCTTCCAATCCTTATTAAATACGATGCCCTAAGAGATGTTAAATAACACCTGGTAGCCACCATCACACAATTAGCTCACACTTATAAGGTTATATTTCAAACCATTTACATAAGCCACCCGTCTGAATTTAACTTGACCATTATTCAGAACACCATATCCCTCAGTCTCTCCAGAAACCATCATTCCCAAAAGTAATAGAGGGTCCGTCCTGCCAGCAGGGTCTTACATCCGGTCATTGTCCTGCCAGCAGCGCTGTCAAGATACCAAATAGATTTCTTTCGATCGCCCTGCACATCTACCAGATTATTAGTTTAAAGGTTTGCGAACCCATCAACTGATGGGTTCTCTGGATCCACAAGGATGGATCCCAGCTGGTATCTGGTTGATTTCACTTTCAAAAATAGTGGGTTTCTCAGTAAACACCACTGGAACTGACAGTTTTGAAACTTTTTTCTTTTTCTTATCAACAGATGTGCTCGATTTTTCTTTCTTGGAAAAAGGTTTTGTATTTTGTTTAGGAGGCCAGATGAAGTACCCTCAAAATTGTTAATTCTTTCATTGCAACTTTGAACTTGACGAGCCAGTAGTTGAAACTGACTCTCCAACCTTAACAAAATAGTTTCTTCAGATGACACCTTAGCCTTTCCAGATGACTGTACTTATGGTTTAGGTAGAGGAACAACATTCTTCTTTTTCTGAACCTGGGGTTCTTTAGAAGATGATTGAGGCAAAGGTTTATTCTGCTTAATCTTCTTGACTGGAGCATTCATCTGGGGAGCTCCAGTCTTAACCTCAGACAATTGAACAGGAGAAATAATACAAGTTTTGGGTGTTGTTGGTTCACCATAAATAGTGCTAGGTTTTAACACTTCAGGCAATCGGTCAACAACAGGTATTAATGCAGCAGCATTGACATCACCCCCCATATATGCACGTTTTTGAGAGGGGTACTGGTTACGTGCAGCATCATACAGTTTCTTGGTCTCAAGCCATGACTAGATAACATGTTTTTCTTTTTTTAAAATATTTTCCTGGACCAGTTGTTCAGTAACCAAAACTTGTGCTTTAAAAGCGAGTTCACTATCTTGCAATTCTTTTAACTTTGATTGTAAATTTGCCATTTCAGAAAAATCCGTTTCAAAAGTGTTTGACATTTCTGAACGAACAGTTTTCACAAAAATCAAATCAGAGTTTAAAGCTTCAGCAATGTCCAATTTTAATTCAGGATCAGTTTCCTTGTCATAGTCAATTACCTTTTTGATAACAATGTCCACCCATCTTCCAGATGTGACATCTTCCTTCACCAGATGCTCTTCATCATCCAGAGCCATATAACAACAATCTATTTCCTCTTCATCATCAATTGATGAGTCATCAGAGGGAACCCATTCTTCTTCAGCAACCATGCATTTGTTATTATCTTTTTCTGTAGACATGAGAGCAATTTGAGCCTTAAGCTTTTTGTATTTTAATCTGTAGCTATCATCAGGCTTGTTATAAGAAGTTGATGGACCAGATTGAGAGACAAACTGATTGGACTTGCACTCTTCCATGAAATGACCTTTTCTGCCACACTTATAGCATGTCAGATTGGTCTTGTCCAGTGGGTCTGTTAGCTCTGGCTTTGAAACAGTTAAACGTTTTAGCCATCAGATCATCACTTTCACTTTCATCACAATCTGGAGAGATATTATTCATGGCTCCAGAATCCATTAATTCAGACACCATCTTCTTCATATAAAATACATTCTTAGAAGACATTAATGTCGCACAGGGTGGTTCAGTATGACTAACCACAGGGGAACTACTGGAAGCATGATTAATAGCATCTTTTTCTGCCTCAATTCTCTGGGCTTGATTCTCTTTAGTGAATCTGAAGGCTCCATACAATGTTGACAGAGTATGGGAGTGCAAGGTTTTACCTTGTCTCAAGACCACGATCATATGAGACCATTTAGATGGAAGAATATCACAAAATTTTTCAAGAAGTATGTCTTGTCTTTTTCTACTCCAAGCCCTCTCAACTGGTTTATAATACTCATAAATCTGGTGTAAGTACCGGTTAATGATTCATTGGGCATAGCAAAAAATGACTCGTAACTTTTATTCAAAGACACTTTCATGGTAACAATAGTGTCATCACCACCTTCAAACTGGTTCACTAGTTCATCCCACATGCTTTTGGCAATGGGATAAAGCACTAGTGTGGGAATAAGAGCTTCTGGAATGGCCCCGAGGATCATGACTTTTAAAGTTGTGTCAATATTGACCAGTCTCTTTTCCTCTTCAGACCAACGTTCCTCTCTCTTTTCCCTACCAGATCTTGCTCTAGTTGGATCAAGAAGTGGATTGAGAGGACTTCTAGGAATATAGGGTCCTTCATTTAAAATTTTTATCATATTCCTCTCAATACCAGTGACATGTAAAATCATCCTGGCTTTCCACGTGCCAAATTCATCACCATTCCCACTGAATTTGGGAACAGGAGTGTTTGAGTAGTGCACATGCACGTGTGGAGAAGCAGGAATAGGAGGTGGTGGGGGGGATTATTGTTAACATGATTAGTAGTCTGTTCAGTTTCATTAATGGGAGGAGGTCCAGTATTTAAAAGGTTTCCTTGTGTATTCTCTGGGTTGGCCATCAAGAAAATACAGATCTAGGCAAGTATGTTAGCCTTCTGCTCTGATACCAATTGTGAAGTCCATCACTCGATGGTTTAACCCACAAGTGTAGAATATAAGAAGTCAAGTAATCACTAGATAGGACTAGTATGAATATGAAAGGTCAACTAAGCACTAGATTGTACCAGTATTACAATAAATATAAATGCAAGAATATATATAAAGTAATACGTACTTAAGCAATATAAAGATAAGAAAGTAAAGTGAATGGTGAGGTACAATGTAATTTTCAAGTGTATTTTATTTATTGATGTTAAATAAAATCAATAAATAAAATACAAGGTTGTTGCGGAACAAGATATTACAAAGTAAGTATCTAAACAACCTATGAATTACAAGTGATCTAATTTTGCTAAATAAACTCCTTGATCGAAATACTTAAAGTTGTGAAGTATAACTGTTTAGATCGAGAGTATTTGAGCAAAGACACCAAATTGCAAAAGTGTAACTTGGACAAGGGAAGTGACTTGGTATTTATAGGCAAAGTGAATAAAATATAATATTTTTTTTGCCGTACAAATATGGTTACATACATTTAAGGAAATTACTTTAATTCCTTAAATGCATTGATTAAAGTACAAGAATAAAGTCACATGATAGTGACTTGTCTTCAAATTAACCAACCACCTTTACATGCGTGTAAGGCTTTTAACAAAGGACAAATGGATTGTCCGGGTAAAGGCATGTAAAAGCATAAATTCAATTCCTCGTAATCAGTGTTCAGACTTGTAAGGTCTAGAACACTGACAAGGACTCCAGTCAGGAGATCTGGTAAGTCTTCCAGTGAGCTCCGCTATTTGCTAGACTTCTTTCTTCAGAATTCAGTGTTCGACTTCAGTGAGAATGTTCTTCAGTGGAAAGATCTTGACTGGAGTGAAATCCAGTGAACAAATCTGGTGGAATCAGAATCTTGTACAAGTAAGTTGTTAGAAATCGAAAAATAGTGATAAATTGTAATTTAAGTTAGTGGACTTATTTGTAGTTAAACATGGTGAAATGATTTCTAAGGTTTAGGGACTAGGAGTGTTAATTAGCCTAATTGTATAGTTGAAGTATAAATAGACCCTTAACACCTTAGAAATCATAACTTTCAACAACCATTACGTTTTTACACATACTTAATACAAGATCCGTTCCTCTCTCTCTCTCTAGAAATCACACACACTAAACACACCAAGAACACACACACTTGATCCGCCATTGTTGAGATCGAATCCAGAGCAGAAATCGTGTTATATCATGTGGTATCAGAGCAAAACATCACTTTGATATCGATCCATAACTGATTTTGATCTCAATTTTCATCAAAAAAAAAAACGTTTTTCAAAACTGTCCCTGCTTCATCATCAATCATCGTTCAAATCACATGAAATCATCAATTTTTGTTCACCAATAGATTCCTCATAGCTCAAAACATAATTCTGTCAAGTTTTAAGTTCCAATTCAATCGAATTCTCGAGATTGAATTTTTGGTTTTTGGCGCTCAAAATTTGGATTTTGATTCTGTTGTGTTATTAGCTGAATTTTGTTCAAGGATTTGTTGCGGACATAATTACAAACGTTTTGCAAGTGATTTCAAGTTCTAACTCCAA
This sequence comes from Erigeron canadensis, assembly GCF_010389155.1. Lineage (NCBI taxonomy): Eukaryota > Viridiplantae > Streptophyta > Magnoliopsida > Asterales > Asteraceae > Erigeron > Erigeron canadensis. The sequence continues at coordinate 20,389,953 of NC_057765.1, forward strand.
CTAAATCGAAAGATATTGATAAAAGTCATCAATGGAGTTTGTTAAAACTGGTATGATGAAGAAGACGACCACAGAACGATCTTCACTAGGACGATCTTCTCTAGATTGTCTCAGTGCTTGATTCTTCATTTTTCATACATTTAGTGTTGTAGCTTGTTGGATGATCCTCACAAGATCGTTCTAGCAAGTGGTTGTTGAGAAAAGTGGTTGTTTGTGTTTGAAAAGTTTGGCAGAAACTAAGACGATCTTGCCAAGATCGTCTCAGTTACCTGACTCTAGGACGATCTTGACCAAGATCGTCTCAATGTTTGTTGGTTGTTGGTTTGTTGTGGTTGATTCTTTGAAGTTGTTGTGATTGGGAATCACACACTTCCTGGGTTACTGATCATAATTGATTGGTTTTGCTCAAATTAATTCCTTCCAATTCAAATCAAAACTCTATCCAAAATTCCAAGACGATCTTCAACAAGACCGTCTCATTTTCTTCTTCAAAATTCCAAGACGATCTTAATCAAGACCGTTTCGTTTCCAAGTTTTTTTTATTCTTCCTTTTTCATTTCAAATCTCTTTAATTCAATTTCACAAAATCATTACTCAATTTCAGTTTCATTCCATACTTAGCCAAATTTCATAAATCTCTTCCAAGACGATCTTTATTGAATCGTCTCTTTATTTCTAAACCTAAGACGATCTTCACTAAGTCCTCTTACTTCTTTCTTCTAGGACGATCTTCCAAAACGATTATGAGTCCACCTACACAAGATGTAACACGAGAACAAGATATAAAATAGGTTAACAATAAACACAAGTATATCAAGTAACCCGACTGGCAAGTGGTTCGAATCTAGACAAAGACTAGTTATGAACCACGATCCAGATATGGATATGAACAATAAATAACGAGTGCTTGAAACTATATAAATACTAATTATATTCAAGTATTATGGCAATGAGTCAAGATGTATTTTTCAATGTATTTTATTTATTGCTATAAACAAAATACAAGAGTTGTTGCGGAACAAAGATAATCACACTTGTGAAGATATCTAAACAACTCTAGAAATACAAATGATCTATGCGACAAGGAATTACACGTAAGAATACTTAGAGTAATATCACACGTTGCAATTGCCAAAGTTCCAAGTAAATTAGCAAGTGTGAGAAGTCTTATATTTATAGGAAAACATGTCTTGATGACATGGCAATATGCCGTACAAATATGGTTGGATGCATTTATGGATTTGTAGGACAAATCCATAACATGCTTGTTTAAGGTAAAGTATGTAAGTTTCTTTGATGTGACTTGACATACTTTATTCCCAACCTTTTGCTAAAACTTTCCCAATCCCAGGTATAAAGTAATTAACCGGGTAAAGGTGGTTAAAGCTGCAAAAAGACTTTTCTCGTAATCAGTGAAAAAGTGTTGTAAATACTTTTTCATTGAGCCTCTTCAGATTCTTCAATCAGGTAAGTTCTTCTCTGAGCTCTGCTTTTGAGATGATCTTCTTCTTCAGTCTTCAGTCTTTGACTTCAGTCTGAGCGTCTTTAGTGTTGGTTGATTCTGAATCTGAAGTGAAGCTTGAGTGAGCTTTATTCTGAATGTCTTCAGAATCCTGAGCAAGCTTTCTTCACTGAACTTCAACTATTTTGAACAAATCATACTTGGTCGATTTTCGACCTAACAAATTCCCCCTATTTGTTCTAAAATAGTTCATGTATTTTAGACTTCTATCTATACAGGTTTGTAAGTCTAAAAATACAAGTTTTTGTTTAAGTTGTAAAAATATTTCTAAGGACATCTCATAGATCATGATGCCTTAAGAAAATTTTCTTGTTTCTTTTTCTAACTTAAACTATTTCCTAATAATATGATGTAACTTGCAACTATATAAAAGATACTGAGATGATTGTTCAGTTACAAGTACAGAAATGAAAATGGAAAATATTAACAAGTACAAATATTTACAAAAAGATATGACTACTTCTTCGCAGGCCTTGAGCCAGAAGGTGCGTCAGTAGCCTTTCTTTTTGGAGAACTGATCTTCCCAAATAATCTTTCCTCTATCTAAACTTTGGCCTTCATTTTCTGTTGGATCTTCAGTATCCAGGCGCCAGTTAAATGAGACTTCGGTTTTCCTTTCAGAACAGTGATCATCTCCTTGTGCTCAGAATACCCAAACTTATGCACTGAAACCTGCTCATATTCTTCTTCTGCTCTACCTTCTCTCTTCACAATCAGATTAAACAATTTCAGACCATCTTCCTTCAGAATTTGCACGTCAAGGATCTTTGCAGGATGGCACCTGTGTTTCATATAAAAATCATACTGATCCTTTTCATGTTTATCCTTCACCTGAGCAACTTCTTTAGAAATAGGTATGAATGTAGAGAGATCAGAATCTCGAGCATGTTTTCTTGTAGTCCTTGGGCCAGTTTGTTTGGGCTTCTGTGGTGGCCTACAAATTTCCTTCTCAACCTTCAGAACGCCAGCCATAATTTATTTTCTTTTGATCTCCCTCTCCTTCTTCCTATTCTTCACCAGATCTTCAATAGATAATTTGAAGGTGAGATGGTCCAGCTTTTGTTCTAAGGGAGAATACTTCACCCCATAATCATACTCGGCCATTTCTTCCAAGGCCTTCTGCACTCTTGCATCATGTTTGATCTTCTGATATCGTTCGATAGTAAGACCAAGAGCTGCAGCATCCACCAAATCAATGGTACCCATTGCCAAGTGTTGGGCTCTTTTCTTTTCTTTTGTTTCTCTCCACGTAATAAACTGGTTGGAGACTTGTCTTTGAAGGACTTCCAACTTTTTCTAATCAGCATCCAAATCTGGCAATGGATAACCATGCTCATCAACGTTCTCACCTACCACAAAACCAGAATCCTTAGCACCCTTCTTCTTTGGTTCCTCAACCATCTAAGCTTTACCTTTGTCTTTTCTAGCTTGTTCAGATGGTTGGGGTTCAGATTGTTCCTTCAGATGTTCCCCCTCAGACTCAGATTGCCTCTTGGTCGCTTCAATTAATTCCTGAGAGCTGGCAAGCAGACCAATTGGCACATCACTTCCCCCTTTGGGAATCTCCGCAGGCATCTTAGCATATAAATCAATGGCCTTCTGCATGCCCTGCAGAGGTTCCCAATTCTGCTGTGTAATGCTGTCAGAAATGCGTTTAGACATGGTGGCAAACTGAGCTCTTAATCTGAAAGTAGAGTTTAGGTTTAACTTCTCATGCTCCAGAACATCCCTTAACAGTTTCTTATCATCTTCAGAGAGTGAGGAAGAAGGAGGAGCAACGACTTCTGACTGCTTTTTGAGCAAGGCCAGGATTTCATCTTTTTTTTCTTCGACTGGTTCTGAACTTGTTGATCAAGAGTTGACACAGAATTTTTCATTTCATTAACAGCTTTGTCAACCTTGTCATTTGTTGCCTTGGAGACTTCAGAAACCATCGACCTGACCTTCTCTTCAACCTTTTCTGCCACTGACACTGAAATCTGAGAAATAAGATCTGCAGAGAATACAGATTTCAGTGTCTCAGAAACCTTCTCACCAACAGAATCACCAAGGGACTTCTCATCAACACAACTTCTTCCCCAACTCACCAACTTGTTTTTCAACTGCCAAAAAAGAGTTTTGAATCATAAGTACCCAGGATTGCAGATTCGCAACATCTTAAGTCTGCACATCCCTCTTGGTCAGCTTGAAGGCTTCACCAATTGCCTTACTCAATCCATTGCATGCCACAACCAATTCTTGCAACTTCCCAACCACCAAGCCCTAATTAACTGCAGCTTTAGTAAATTCAGTGCCCATAACATCCTGGGCACCCATCAGATCGGCCAGAGACTTGGTGTTGGCTGTCAGAGATTTAGATAAGCCCTCAACCTGAATAAGTAGGTTGTTGGCTGTCAGAGATTTAGGAAGCTGAAGCGACAAAGGGAGAAGTTCAAATTCCTGCCAGAGCCTTCTCCAGAATTACATTAGAAGGACCCTCAGATTCTGTATCAGAGTCCAACTCTTTTTCTTGATCCTCTGGCAAGTCATAATTTCTCCTTGGTGGGTTTTGATGAATTTGAGGGTGAAGGTGTTGAAGTGGTGGTTGAAAAACGACTGAGGTGACATAGGCAGGGGTTGATCCTTCAGGAAATAAAGGGCGTTGGTATGAAATTGGTGGTCTTTGGTAAGGTGGATCAAGATTAATGATGTTTTGTGGGATGATGGGGATGTTTTGTTGTTGTTGTTGTTCCAAAAGAGGTGGTGGCAATGGTTCGTCAACAAGGTTGAGGGTTGGCTCAGATTCCGATTGATTCTCCTTCAATAAATCCTCATCGGACTCAAAGTCCTCGAGGTTTCCCTCAGGAAGCTCATCGTCATCCCAGATATTAACTATCTGGTCAGATATGCTCTGGTCTTGATTCCCATAATCCAAGCCAGCACCCAGTTCAGCAGCTGCTTCAGCAGTTGCATCGTCACTGGTCAGAAGTGGAACAACTTCAGTCGATACTGGTTGTGCCTCAGTAACCCTTGTGCTGGATCCAAGAGTCTCTTCATTGGCCGCAGAAGTTGAAACCTCCATCTCTCTGGGTATCACCTGAGAAATATCAAAAGTTTGTGCATGCATAGAGTGTAAGATTTGTGAAGTTTCAGGGGGTGCACGTGCAGACTCAACTTCTAATGTGTGTTGGGCTGACACACTAATATCTTCACCACCTCCTCCTAAAGAAGTTTTGGAGATGGTTGCTTGCAAGTTTCCCATTTGACCTTCTTCTGAAACCTGTTTTGAGGTCTCAGAAGGCTGAGCTAGGGTACTAATATCCTTGGGTTGTAAGGATGGCCTAAAAGGACGCAGTTTTAATAACCCTTTTGGAGATCCTGAGGAATCTTTTGGGAGATCCTCAGGTTGGTTTGTGGATGATGAAGGTGGCAGGTTAGAACTTGTTTTGGGTTTAAACAAGTGTATCATTTTGCCACTAGATCGACTGGTGGGTCTCACATTCTTTTGTGACCCACCCAGTGATCTTTTTGAGCCAGCTGGTCGTGCTGCGTCAGTTTTAACATTGTTACCAAGTACCTGAAGCATTGCAAGGGAGAGTTCAGGTTCGTCCTCAGACTCAAACAGTTTGGAGAGATCCTTGCAGAATTCAGTCTAAGAGCTCTCCTGAAGGATGTCAGAATATCCTTCTCCCAGAATTGCCAGAAAACACAAACTTAAAAATCTTGGGAAGGCAATATGAATGCTCCTCTTCCCCTTCAGCTTTGTCAACAACTGAGCAAAAAGCATCTCAGCAAAATCCACCTTTACACCATGCCACAAATAATAACCCATCTCAACTTGGATCAATGAAATCTGATCCAATCCACCACTATTGCCACCAAGACACTCTACAATTTGTGTCCAAAAATATCTCCAACAGTATGTGAATCCGACAATAAAAATGTGGCCGGATGTCTTCAAGTTGCCATCATCATCTAAAATCTGGTTATGGCCAGTAACCAACAATACTTCTGTAAAATTCACTCCCTTTCTTCTTTTCTCGTAGGGAGTGTTGGGAGGCAAATAATTCAACTAGAGTGCCTCCCGGAAACCATCAAGTGTCAATACGCACTTCATCGTCCCTTCTTTCAATGTGAAGGCTATTGACTTATCATCTTTGGCAACTTCAGCAGTGTACCAAAATTGTAATAGGTATCTATGGTACAACTGCTCTGGATCGGCAGTGAAGGCATAAGAAATAGGGCAACGTTGAAGGAATGTGTTTAACCAGCCCATCAACCCGTCAGTTTTGACGTTCAATGCTGCCTTATAATTGTTCATGTTGAACCGTATGGTTTTAGATTCGAAATCCTTTGGCCATTGAGAACTAGGTTTAACTGCAGATTTTTGGGGAGAATATTCAAAGGCTATTAAGGTTTTGGGTTCTTTAATGGATGAGGAAGCCATTTGAATATGATTTGATGAAATGAAAAATGAGATGAAAATGTATTTAAGGAATTTAGGGTTTGATAGTTTGAAGGAAAGATGAATGAATGTTGAGAGAGAAATATGATTGGGAGTAAATGAAGAAGAAATAAATGATAGAATGATTTTGGGAAAAAGGTTTTATATTTTCAAAGGAATACAAAAAGATTTTCCAAAGAAAATAAATAAAATGATTTTGAAATTCAAACCCAATAAAATATAATGATATTTTATTAAAAGTGATTTTGATCGGGTTTAAAATCCGAAATAATTTTTGGTTGCACGTCCGCATTTAATGCGACAAAGGCCATGACCCCACTTTTTCGAAAAATATTCAACCGTTTTTAATGCAAAAGCAATGATCATTTTTCTTTACGGCGCAAGTGGTATGACACGTCAGCAAAAAGGTATCCTGGAACAGTAAAAATCACGTGTACGCTTGCCAACTAGGTATCCATTGTATAATAAAAGGTTTTTATGGACTTCAGATTAAATAATTTAAAGTTCTGAGGAAGGTTAAGGAAGTGCAATCTGAACCTTCTCATTTTTTGAAACTTTGAAGTCCTTCAGTTTCTAAACCATTTCAGACAAAATATTTTCCGAGCCAAAAATTCCCCCTCAGAGAAAATTTCCTTTTCTTGTAAAAATATTTTTTGTCTATTCCCCCTGAAAATGCTACACAGGATTTAGCATTCCTAACTCACTGATGAGATGTTTAAAAGTTTTGACATCTAAAGGTTTTATAAACACATCAGCTAGTTGTTTGTCAGTGGGAATGAAATGAATTTCAATATCACCTTTTTAAATATGATCACGAATGAAATGGTACATGAGATCAATATGCTTGGTTTTAGAGTGCATAACAGGATTGTGAGATATTGCGATTGCACTTGTTTTATCACAAAATATTGGCGTTCTGGTATACTTAACACCATAATCAGTTAGTTGGTTCTTCATCCATAAGATCTGAGCACAACAAGTTGCTGCAGAAATGTACTCAGCAAATGACACCCACCTGTGGTACTTTTCCTATCTATCTTACAACCTGCATGATCAGAATCTGAATAGCCCATGAGATATAGACTTGAGCCTTTGGGATACCAAAGACCTAGTCTGGGGACACCTTTCAAGTATCGAAAAATCCTTTTTACTGCATTCTGGTGTGCTTCTCTGGGATAAGATTGAAATCGTGCACAAAGACATGTTGCAAACATTATGTCTGGTCTACTTGCAGTTAAGTACATTAATGATCCCACCATACCACGATATTTTGTGGGATCGACAGGTTTTCCATTAGGGTCTGAGTCCAAAGTTAATGGTGCAGAAATAGTAGTATCTTTAGATGAAACAGATCAAATTGATATTTCTTTAACAAATCTCTGACATATTTTTCTTGATTTATAAAAATACCATCACTGGTTTGTTTCACTTGAAGACCCAGAAAATATGTCAGTTCACCCATCATACTCATTTCATACTCAGAAGACATTATTTTCGAAAACTTGTCACACAATTTTTTATTTGTAGAACCAAACACAATATCATCAACATATACTTGTACAAGCAAGATATCACTTTTCTCATGCAAGATGAATAAAGTGTTATCAATTGCACCTCTATGAAAACCATTATTTAAAAGATGTCGAGTTAGAGTGTCATACCAGGCTCTAGGTGCTTGTCTTAGACCATATAATGCTTTGTTCAGTCTATACACCCAGTGAGGTTTTTCTTTGCTTTCGAACCCTAGTGGTTGATACACATACACAACTTCTTCTAGCTCTCCATTCAGAAAAGCACTTTTAACATTCATTTGGTAGACTTTGAACTCATGATGAGCTGCGAATGCTACGAAAATTCTGATAGCTTAAAGTCTGGCCACTGGTGCAAAAGTCTCATCGAAATCAACTCCTTCTTCTTGTGCATAACCCTTTGCAACAAGTCTGGCCTTGTTTCTGATGACATGACCATCTTCATCTACTTTGTTACGAAAGACCCATCTTGTCCCAATTGGTTCTTTCTTCAGATTGGGGGGACAAGGAACAAGCTCCCAAACATTGTTCCTTTCAAATTGGTTAAGCTCTTCTTGCATGGGTTCAACCCAACTTGGATCTTTCATAGCCTCGTCAATCTTCTTCGGTTCTATCAGTGATAAGAAGCTGACATATAAGCATTGATCGCTTGTGGCTCTTCTGGTCTGAACCCCTTTACTTGGATCGCCAATCACTTGATCAATTGGATGTAAACGAGTCCATTTAGAGTAATGACCAGGATGAATAATGATATCAGTGCAAGAACTCCTCTGGCTTACTTCAGGAGATGGTTCAGAATAAACTATTTCAGTTTCATCATCTTGTAAATCACGATTTGCATCATGAAATTCTTCATTCTGAGGTATTTCAGGGGATACTGATATCTGATGAGTAGCACGCACATCTGATCCAATAGTCAATTCAGAGGGTAGTTTGAATGTGACTGAAGGATAAAATGGAATGTTACTTTGCTGACTTGTAGTTGGTTCTGAACTGGAATGATCAGAAACATGTTCAGGTGACTGATCAGATTTGTCATTATGATCAAATTCACCAAAACTGATAGGACTATCTGAAGGTGGTTCAGAGATTGGTTTATTGAAAATTGCAGAATTTGATTCATCAAAGGTAACATGAATTGACTCATCAACCTTTTCAAGTCTTTTGTTATAGACTCTAAAAGCTTTGCGAATTGTTGAATAACCTAAGAAGTAACCTTCATCAGCTTTGGCATCAAATTTGCCCAATTTGCTGGAATCATTCAGAATATATACTGGACATCCAAAAACATGGAAATATCCAATATTGGGCTTTTGACATAAATTGAACGATTCTGGGTGTAGCAAGCAGTTGCAACTACCTCAGCCCAAAAACATTTTGGAAGACCTGATTCATTCAACATACTTCTGGCAGTTTCTATCAGCGTACGATTCTTTCTTTCTACAACACCATTTTGCTCTGGTGTGTGTGCTGAGGAGAAGTTCTGAGATATGCCAGTGTCAGTGCAGAAGGTTTCCAGAGTGGAATTTCTGAATTCAGTGTCAATGTCACTTCTAAGCTGACGAACTTTTCGCTTGTGCTTGAGTTCAATTTTGTTTGATGAAGGCAATGATTTCAGCAGCAGCTTCACTTTTGTTTCTGAGGAAGATCACCCAACAATATCTTGAATATTCATCAACTATGACCAGAGTGTACTTCTTCCCAGCGCTTGTCTGAATGTTTACAGGACCAAAGAGATCCATATGAAGCATATGAAGTGGTTCAGTAATACTGAAATTTTGCTTTGCCTTGAAGGATGCTCTCTTCTTCTTACCCATTTCACACCCTAGACATGGCTGGTATCCCATCAGCAAGTTTTTTTCTCGACAACTTATTTATATTTTTGAAATTTAGATGGGATAACCTTTTGTGCCACAAGCAGTTGGTGTCCTCATCTGACTTTGTGTAGAAACATTGTTCAGAAGTAGCACTATTCATGTCTACAACATAAATGTTTCCCTTTCTTGGAGCAATCATTACTACCTTCCAATCTCTGTTGAAAATGGTGCCTTGTGAAATATCAAATAAAACCTTAAAGCCATCATCACAAAGTTGGCTGACACTGATCAGGTTATATTTCAAACCATTCACATATGCAATTTTAGTGAATTTGACTTGTCCATTGTTCACAACACCATATCCCTCAGTTTGTCCGTTTTCATCATTACCAAAAGTTATTGAGGGCCCCTCTTGCACCCTATATTCCTCTAGCAGGGTTTTGTGACTAGCCATGGTTCTGCCAGCAACACTGTCAAGAAACCAAGTATACTTTTTGCGGTCACCCTGCACATACACAAAGATTAGTTCTTTTTGGGAACCCATCTCTTGATGGGTCCACTGGGCTCTCCCTGATCAGCCTCAGATTTCTTTGGTACGTAAGGAATAGAAGGATCAAAGGGAATGTCAGTCATAATTTCAGTTGACACAAAAACAGTTGGTTTGACGATTTCAACAACCTTTTTCTTCTCTGATTTTAGCTTTTCTTGCTTGATTTTATTTGAAAAAGGTTTTGGGTTTTGTTTAGGATTTTGGGGAGTGCTTTCAACATTTTTTAAACGTGCATTACAACTCTGCACTTGCCTAGCCAAATTTTGAAATTGACTTTCAATCCTTAACAAAATAGACTCTGAATTAGACACCTAAGCTCTACCAGAATTTGAGGTAGAAGGCTCAGCAGGGATGACATTTTTCTTCTTCTGAAGGTTCTTAGGAACCTTATTTGAAGACTAAGGGGAAGACTTCTTGGGTTTAGCTTTCTTGTCTGAAGCACTGGTCTGACATGCTTCATATTTGCCCACAGGTTGTTCCTAGTTTTGATCAGTTATCACTTTTGATTTTCCAAGATCTTTAAAAATGATCTCTGGTCTCATTTCTTTAGGAAGTGCATCCAAATCAGTTATTACAGATGCAAGATGAAGATCACTAGTGCCATAAGCGATTATTTGATTTTCAAAAGTTTTCTTAATGGCAGCTTCAGGCTAAGGTGATTTCATCCAAGATTTAATTATTTTCTGTTCTTTTTCTAAAATAATTTTTAATTCTTCCTTTTCCAATTCAAGTTTGGAAACAAGAGATTGATAACTTTTCAAGGCACATCTTTCAGTTCTTTTAATCTGGTCTCACTGGCGTTCAGTTCAGAAGAGTTAATTTCAAACATTTTTATGCTCTCTGAGCGCACAGCCTCAACATATGCAATGTTAGCCTCAATCAGAACCAAGAGATCCAATTTTTGTTCTTCATTATTTTCAAAACCAAATGCACTAACCTTCTTCATGATGATATCCACCCAGCGACCAGATTCCACATCAGACTTGACAACATAACCCTGATCTTCACGAGCCATGAAACACATGTCCCTTACTTCTTCTTCATCATCAAATGACACGTCAGAATCCTCCCATTCTTCAATGTCTGCCACCATGCAGCTGTTCTTGTTGGATTCCTCCTGAGCCATCATTGCCACATGGGCTTTCAGCCTTTTGTATTTAGCCTTATACCCATCATCTGGCTTCTGAAAAATAGAATGATTGGGGGTAGTTTGTGATGAGGAGGGTTGAGATGATCTGCATTCCTTCATAAAGTGTCCTTTCTTTCCACATTTAAAACATTCAAGATTAGACTTATCAACAGTGTTGTTTGAAGAAAATTGTTTGCCATTCCTTTTTGATTTAAATTCAAAACGGTTAAAAGTTTTAGCAATCATAGCAACAAGATCATCATCATCGTTCTCATCACATTCATGTGATGCATAATCAGAAATACCAGCTTTCATCAATTCAGCTACCATCTTCTTCACTGAGTCAGAATGATCAATCTCAGAAGATAGTACGGGAGTATCTTGAGGTTCAGTATAATGAACCAGAGCAGAACTGGTAGAGGAATGATTTTTGGCATCTTGCTCAGCCACGACTCTTTTAGCCTTATTCTCCTCAGTGTATCTGAAGGCACCATACAAAGAGGCCAGAGTGTGATTGTGAAGGGTTTTACCTTGCCTTAACACCATGATTAGATTCTCCCATTTAGAAGGTAAAATATCACAAAACTTTTCCAACAAAATTTTTTTGTCCTTTGAGACACCAAGAGCTTTCAATTGATTAACCAAATTTGTGAATCTTAAATACGTGTTTGTCGAACTTTCATTTTGGTAAAGCAAAGAAGGCTTCATATTTTTTATTTAAAGAAACTTTTATTGTGACAATGGTTTCCTTTGTACCTTCAAACTGAGTTAATAACTCTTCCCACATTAATTTTGAATTGTCAAGTAAAACAAGAATGGGTTTTAAACTTTCTGGGACAACAAAGAGAATCATATTCTGCAATTTAGAGTCTAGGTCAGCCAATCTATGGTCTTCCTCTGACCAGTGATCTTTTTCTTTGGGTGTTAACCTAGGGGTCCCATCTTGGTTAAAAACAACAGTTGAAGAATTCATTGTTACATAAGGACCTTCTAAGAGAATAGAGGTCAAGTGTCTCTCAACCCCAGCGATATACTTGAGCATACAAGCTTTCCATGTGATGAATGAGTCACTATCCCCATTGAACTTAGGGACAGCGTTGTTAGGAAAGTGTACGTGTACACTGGGTTGTAATGGTGGTGGTGGTGGTGGATTTTGATTCATATTGACATTTGGGTTGGGGTTACCATTTGGGTTTGGGTTTGGGCTTGGTTGTTCGGTTCCAAACAACTTGTAGGATCAAAACAGGTATAACAACTTAATGAATAAACCTGGGAGGCTCTGATACCAAATGTTAGTCCACCTACACAAGATGTAACACGAGAACAAGATATAACAAGATATAAAATAGGTTAACAATAAACACAAGTATATCAAGTAACCCGACTGGCAAGTGGTTTGAATCTAGACAAAGACTAGTTATGAACCACGATCCAGATATGGATATGAACATTAAATAACGAGTGCTTGAAACTATATAAATACTAGTTATATTCAAGTATTATGGCAATGAGTCAAGATGTATTTTTCAATGTATTTTATTTATTGCTATAAACAAAATACAAGAGTTGTTGCGGAACAAAGATAATCACACTTGTGAAGATATCTAAACAACTCTAGAAATACAAATGATCTATGCGACAAGGAATTACTTGTAAGAATACTTAGAGTAATATCACACGTTGCAATTGCCAAAGTTCCATGTAAATTAGCAAGTGTGAGAAGTCTTATATTTATAGGCAAACATCTCTTGATGACATGGCAATATGCCATACAAATATGGTTGGATGCATTTATGGATTTGTAGGACAAATCCATAACATGCTTGTTTAAGGTAAAGTATGTAAGTTTCTTTGATGTGACCTTACATACTTTATTCCCAACCTTTTGCTAAAACTTTCCCAATCCCAGGTATAAAGTAATTAACCGGGTAAAGGTAGTTAAAGCTGCAAAAAGACTTTCCTCGTAATCTGTGAAAAAGTGTTGTAAATACATTTTCACTGAGCCTCTTCAGATTCTTCAATCAGGTAAGTTCTTCTCTGAGCTCTGCTTCTGAGATGATCTTCTTCTTCAGTCTTTGACTTCAGTCTGAGCGTCTTCAGTGTTGGTTGATTTTGCATCTGAAGTGAAGCTTCAGTGAGCTTTATTCTGAATGTCTTCAGAATCCTGAGCAAGCTTTCTTCACTAAACTTCAACTATTTTGAACAAATCATACTTGGTTGATTTTCGACCTAACAACGATCATCACCTAGGACGATCTTCTCCAAGATCGTTTTAGTTCCTGAATTTTCCAACTCTTAATTCATTTCAAGTTTAAAACCAAATCTCTTTCAAATGGCTTCTCGTGAAGCATTGGCATTGGGTTCCGATACAAGACCTCCAGTTCTCTACCGTGGTTCTTATGGACTATGGAAGAAAAGATTCATGGACTATGTGGAATGTCAACCAAATGGTCATCTACTTAAAGATTCCATTCTTAATGGACTTGCAGTTCATCGCAATCCTACTACTGGTGCTATACTCACTCTTGATCTTTTGAATGCTGAACAAAAAGATCGAACAGCTGCAGATAACAGAGCTAGATCATGCTTATACAAAGCACTACCAGATGAAATCTATGGTTCTGTTGATTCTTATGATACAGCCAAGGAGATATGGGATGAGGTGCAAGACAAATGGAAGGATCTAACCTGACTTCAACAATAAGACTGACAAATGTGTTGACTGAGTTTGACAACTTCAACAAATTGCCAAATGAATCTCTAGAGGCTGTCTATTGTAGATTCTGCAATGTCATAAATGAACTTAGGAATAACAATGTCAACAAATCAGAGATTGAGTTAAACATCAAATTCATCAAAGCTCTTGGTCCTGAATGGGAAGATTATGGAACACAGATTAAGCAACATCAAAATCTGGCTAAATTCTCCATCCATAATCTTCATGAATCATTCAAACTTAATGAACATCAAAATCTAAACAAAGCTTCATCAAACAAAATGCCAGAAGTTGTATCTTCTGATCCTTTGGCATTGATTGTTGAAAAGAAGGTTTCTGAAGCTCTTAAAAGGCAAATGGTAGTTGTTTCTTCATCTGATGAGGAGGGAGATGATATAATGGCTACAAGAGATTGTGTTTCAGATGAACTATATCAAGCTCTTGCCGCGGTAACTAAGCATTTCAAGAAAGAGTTCTACCAAGCGAGGCCTACAAACAACAATCTCCGCACTTCTTCCACTAGTGCATTTCCCAAAAAGGAACACTATCATTCCAAGAACTATGAACAAGGTGAATCAACTGGATCAAAGCATGTTGAAACGAAAGAAGGCTATGAGAAACAAGTTGTTAAGAAGGGTAAAGCATCCGAGAAAAAGTGCTACAATTGTGGTATTCCTGGTCATTTTGCTATTGATTGCAAACAACCTCGTAAGCGGAACTATGAGTACTACAAGCAGAAGATGTTACTAGCCAAGCAACTGGAAGCTGGTCATGCATTGCTTGCTGAAGATGATAAATGGCTATTGCTCTCAGATGATGAAGATGAAGATCTTTCTGCTAACGTCTGCTTTATGGCAAGGTTGGCCAAGAACAAAGCTTTTGAGGCGGAAAGCACTGATGATGAGTACCCTGATGATGAGGTAAATCTACACTCTACTTTTTCATTAGTTAAAGATAAAGAATCGTTTAAGTTAGCTCTATCTAACTTGACAACTCATATTAAGACTTTAGCCAACAAAAACAAGAATTTGCAAAATAGTATTTCATTGTCTAAAAATGAGTTTTCAAAACTACTTTTTGATCATGATACTATTAAACAAGACTTTCAATCATATAAAGAAAGGATGTTGGTTAAAGAATGTGAGTTGAATGGCTCTCCTGATTCTAAGTTATTGCATAAATGTTGCAATCTTGAAAAGACCATTCATGATCTTGAAAAAGCCAATCAAGATCTTGAAATTCAAAAGACCAATGAGTGGCATCGAGCAAATGCTAGACAAATGGATGTTGATATTCTCAATAAGAAGCTTCAAGAAGCTAAACCAAACAACGTTGAACTCGAAAGGAAGATTTCTGCCTTAAATGATACTTGTTTTCTAAAAGGCGTTGAGATTGAAAATCTTGAAAAACAAGTTGAGGAATTTAAAAAGAATATACTTTTCTATCAAGTGAAGTTGTATAAAGTTGAACAAAACCCTCTCTTGGATTTCACTTCCTAATTTAACAAGTCGAAAATTGCAAAAGATGATCTTCTTCTCGGGTTGAGATTTGAGAATATCTCTCCATTACAAAAGGCAAAAGATCAAATTGAACCTTTGTATGATGAAAAATTTCTTCGACTTGGTATGGTACAACAATTCATTCGTCCACTGGATGACGAATTTGAGACCGATGATGTTGAGAAAAAACCTCAAACTGAATTTTTGGTTAACTATGATGCTATAAATGCTTCCTATAATTTTAAAGAATCTTCAATTTTCAAATTAGAATAAATAGCATCAAATTTTCAAAACCAAGAGTCAATTGGTATTTCACCTAAACCTACTAAAATGTATGTTCCATCCACAATTTTGGGAAAAGAAATAGAAGGTTTGAAACAAAAGTCTCAAAGTCTGAATCTCAACAAAATGTTATTGATCACTTAAAGTCTCAAAGTCTGAATTCGGAGGATAAATTAGCTGTTGTGGATACTAAGAAAGTTTGTATGGATGTTTCTACTCAAACTGACCTAAGTGCTTTAGTAGACATTTCCACTCAGACTACTTGTGTTTCATTAACTGATTCTTCCACCCAGACCTTGACTGATTCTCTTGAGTGTTCATGTCAAACTGCTGCTACTATAGCTGATGATTATGTGCAATCTGATTTATCTTATGACGAACTTGCGCATAGTTTAGTTTTGATATGGTACTACTATAGGTTTTTCACTTGTGTTTCTCTTGAAAAGTTAGTTGTTCACCCTAAGCTTAGTGCTAGTATAAGTGTTGATACTTCTACTCTAATTTCTTGTGAAACCAAAGATGTGTCAGTTCAAGTTGATTTCATTCCTGAGACTACCCATAGTGTGAAGTTGGAAACCAAGATTCCTGATTTTTCAAAAATCTCTCCGGTTAAACCATTCACAAAAGGTGATTTTGATAAATTCATGGAGGGAGAATATGTTTTTGATTCTGAAACTGAGAAAAAGATTGAATCTACCAAAATAAAAGTTGAATCAAAAGAGGAATCTCCAAAATTGTTTTCCAAAGCTCCAACTTCATATTATTCATAGAAACGAGTTATTCCCAAACTTGTCAAGACTGAACCAAAGACTATCACAAAACCAAGAATCAATAAGTTAAAAACAAAGTGTCCTCCCCCGGAAAAGCATGTCAAAACCAAACAAGTTGAGACCATTGCCAAAATCAAATACAACAAAGTGAAGCTTCTGGAAATCAATTCAAATGTTTCTTCATCTAGCTCTCAATCTAGTTCATTAACTAAAGTGTCTACATCTAGCTCAGTTTTGCTAACTAGGGATGCTTCAAATGGTGCAACTAGGTATAGGGATAGATATGACTGGTTTTCTCATAATAAACCTAAAAAGATAAAAGTGCTTCAAAATTCTCGTTCTAATCCTCTTAGTGTCAATCCAACAGGTGGAAAGAGCTTGATTAGTGAGTCTAAATAGGTAGCTAAGTCTTTAGTACCTAAGATCACTAAAGTTGAGAAAAAGAAGAAAAGGCAAAGGAGAAAAACGGGGTAGTAAGAAGAAGCAAGTTTCTGTTGTGTTAAACAATTTATCTTTTAAGTCCTCTTTGAAAACAAATGTTAATGGTGCCAAGGCAATGCCTTGTTATGTGGTAAACAATGTTAATTCTCGTTCTCATGTGTATGGTTTGAATGCTGGTAGACATGTTACTTTTGATTTGTGTGTTAATGTTCGTTTGTTTAATCCAAATGTGCTTGTTGATAATGTGCTTGTTAATGCCTATATTGATTCTAAAACATGTTTGTATGCGTTTCCTAAGTTATACACCCTGCCTGTTTTAACTAACCACAAAGGACCCGTCTTCAAGTGGGTACCTAAAGTCGGTTAAATTTCTTTGATTAAAGGAAATAACCATCTGTGTTTGGATACTCGATTCCGGGTGTTCAAAACACATGACTGGCAATAAAGTATTGCTCAAGAACTTTATCGAACGATTCATGGGAACTGTTCGATTTGGGAACAACAATTTCGCTCCTATCTTAGGCTATGGTGACATTGAACACAATGGAATTGTCATTAAGAAAGTTCATTATGTTGAAGGATTAAGTCATAACTTGTTCAGTGTTGGACAATTCTGTGACAACAATCTTCAAGTTCTTTTTCGACAATCTCTTTGCAAAGTTCAAACTCTAGATGGAGTTGACATTTTGTGTGGCGACCGCGATGATAACCTTTTTACCGTCAATCTCGATGATAACCAACCAACCGATAATATTTTGTAAGGTGCCCTATTGTTGCGTGGATCGTAATAAGATGTGATTCGTTATGTCAAGAGTGCGGAATCCACTTGGGATAACTAGATTGCTATTGCCTTTTGTTAATTAATAAGTAATTAATCAACCCAAGGAGATGCACAAGGCTTGTGGTTCGTGTAGATAACACACGAAGGAACAAATAACCTTAGCTCGTAAATTCGTGAATAACTATCAAGAATTCGTAAATCATTAACCTAATTTCGTAGATTAGGTCTTGTATTTATACTAGTTAAGTATTGGATCGTGTGGGCTTAGGCCTTAATTACGTATTAGGCCCGAAACAATAAACAATCGTTCTGCCTCATGCTGACGTCAGCACGAGGTTGTTCCTACATGCTGATGACGTCAGCACGAGGGACGACCTTTAGTTCTTTGTTTTGACTTTGTTTGACTCATATATAACATCCAATTACCGTTTAAGTGTTCTACGACACTTATAAACCTTGATTCTATGTTCTTGTACCTGCAAAACAATATATAACATACAAACACAATACAAAACATAAACATATATAATATTGAAGTTCAAACGTAATCATTAAATATCAATACAAGTTCTTATTTAACTGATTACAAACATGTTCCTAAAAACATAAACGATAATCAAATCTATGTTGCGATTGTCACAACGAATCTGCATCTACAGACTCCCCCTTGACGATTGCAACTAGATCTCTTTAAAGTCTTCGAACTTGAACTTCAAAGCTATCCGTTAAATAAAAGTTTGGTGCTATTCGCATGAATTCTCTCTTGCAAACAATGTGCGAGAATGTTGCGATAACGTCTTTCCTCTACTCTCCAAAAATTCACAGCTGAGCAAGGTGTATCCAAAAGTCTTCTTTGATCACCTCTTGGCAAATTGACAACCTGCATCGGATCATACATGCGTAGCAACATCTGTTTTTGTGAATCATCAAAAAACATCTGTGCTTCGCCTGACTGGATATCTATCTGCCAAAATGTCATCTCTGTCAGCATATCTTGATCCCATCTGATAGCGGGAACCTTCTTAACACATTTAATTCTTTTCTGGACAAACCGAAATGTACCATCTGGATTCTTAATCTTCTTCAAAGGTGTTGGCTTTATCAACCTTTCTTCTGGCTTCAGACCTCTAGCACTGAAATACTTAATTCTTTCATCTCTGAATCTATTCCAGTAGAAATCTACAAGTCCATTGCTCTGAAGATTAACGAACCAGCGTCTTCCCAAATCTATCATGTCAGAATCACTGAGAGAGTGGAAGTGTCTTTGACTTATTGACATGTACTGGCAACCCTCCTTTCCCTTGATAATAAACAATTTGATTCTGTGATCATAGAACCAACTTTGTATCACTGAGAAGTATTTAGGTGCATCCTTGTCTGAGTTAAACTCCCAAAACATCGATGGTTTAAACGTACCACGTATCATCAAACAAGTATGTCCTCTATAAGCTGGAATTAGTCTATTAACAATAAACTCATGATCTTGCTACACCGGAGGTATATTAAATCTTCCAAGGTCAACCTCTTGTGTAGCATCTATATTCCAGTATAGATCAAAAAGATTATCATGTCCTTCATCAACTATATTTGCATATACAGCAAATCTCAATCTTGCAGCATTCTTAGGTTCATCTGGACTATCTCTGTTTGGATTAAGATTGAGATGTTCTACTTCAGCTATTGGTTCAACTTGAATGACTTCATCTTCATTAAAGACACGATCAAAGTCATAAGGTGTCTCAAGCAGCCTTTTTTTATCAGCTTCCGAAGTAATGAACTCTCCTTCTTCTAAATCTTCATCATCGATACTTTCTAGATCTTCTTCAGCATCAAGATCGTCCAATGCACCTATCCTTTGAAGCTTATCTGCAATTCAAACGATTTACATATACAAAGATAAAGAACATAAGTCATAAGTCAAGACATAATAAAATAGTATAAATACATAACAAAAAATTAAAATAAATAATACTATATCATAAATATAATGTAACAATTACATTAATATTTATCTTATAATCTTTATTTATTTTAACAATAATATTATATCATATAATGTAACACATACATTCATATTTATCTTATAATTATTACAAAAACAAAAACAAAAATCATTAGCACTAAGGTTCATAATCTGAATCTGACTCTGACTCTGAAGATGTATGAGTTAACCCTGACTGTTCTTTCATTTGATCCCTAAGTGATCCTGGATCATAATAATTATCATAATCCATAATCTCTGCTCTAGCTCACATATGAGCTTGTGGATCATATCCCAATCTCTTTTCTAGTCTATGCACAATTAAAGGGTGCAAATCTGACTCTGTAGAGGCATTGGTTGTAGAATCAGTCTTAGTTGACTCACTATCCTGAGTAGATTTTCCTTTGCTAAGATTTTCTTTTTCTAAATGATTATGAGGATCATTCACTATCTCCCTTTCTATTATATCAGAATTAGAATCGGAGTTACCTGAATTGGAATCTTCCCCATCATCATTGTTATCTAGATCATCAGGATCTGCATCTGGAGCGGTCATCACAGCTTTTCCTTTATCTTGAATCCTAGAAGTACTAGCACCAGCTGTACCAGCAATCTCTGACTCTCTTTGTCTTGATGACTCCCCCTGAACATCTGCAGTCTCTGTATCCATAGCATCATCAGCAGCATCTTGATCTTGACCTCTATTCTCTGGCTCACCATCTGTTTGTTGTTGATTTGGATCTTGAGCTCGATCTTGATCTTGATCTTCATGATCATCATCTCTTGTCTTCTTGGCAAGCTCATCATCCTTACAACTATCTTTATCTCCCCCTTGAGCCAAGAATTCGTCAAGTCGAGAACCAAGAGAATGAACAAGATCAGTCATCATGTCCATCTCTTCCTGATGCTTAGCAGCTTGGAGCTTTAGCTGACTCTCCAAAGCTATAACCCTCAACTCTAACATCTTCTTCTCTGAAAATAAACGACTCAGCTGCACTTGAACTAGAGTAACTGGACGTGACGTAGAAGCAACATCAAATGTAGAGGCCTGAGGTGGCATCGTAGCTTCAAACGAAGGCATACGAGCACTAAAAGTTCTTGTGGGAGGCATCTGTGGTCTTTGCAGAGGAGCCAACAGACGTCCCATAACTATAGAAACAAGATCTGTCGCCTGAATAGGAGCAGACGAAGGCCTAGGAGCAACAAGTGTCGGCTCTGGCTCTTGACGAATTGTAGACTCCGGAGCAGCAAGAATAGTAACAGTTGTAGCCTTAGTAACAACTTGTGCACGAGAACCAATTCCCCTTATTATAAACTTTGGTCTCGACCTTCTCTCCCTAACAGTAACACCAGCAGCAAAAGGAGCAGACATAGAAGCAGGAATCTTAGAGACAGAAGCTCTTAAAGCAACCAATGGAGTATCACCAACAGAAGGTGCATGAGACCTCTCCATGGCTTCAGAATAAGCAGCAAACTCTCTATGAACCTCAGCTTGAGATCTTGCAAGTCTTCTTCTTCGCTTTGGCAGTCTTTCTTCCTCTTCTTCATCTTCTGAATCCTCAACAACATTAACCGGGACTTCAGAAGGACCTACATCAACATCAACTGGAGCAGAGGTAGAAGTAGAGACTCCAGTAGATGACGGTACAAGATTTGTAGGATCATCAATATCCTCCATGAGAGCATCCATATCAGATTCATGCTCTAGATCACCAGCATACAGAGGAACATCATTAAGTCCCTCAAACTGATCAGCTCTTTCTTCATGAAGATCTTCATGAGCCTGATCATCATCACCAGCAGCAGCAGCAACGGGTTCTTCATCCTCCCAACCTTGTCGAGGTGCAAAATAGTTAGGATTAATCAAATGTCCGAACAGAGGTGGATTATCAAACTCAATCGGAACATTTCTTCCCAACACGTGCTTCATACTTTCAACAAATGCCTTATAAGTAAGACGACCTAGATTGAACATAGGACCGTCAAATGGCAAATCAGCTGCAAAGTGACGAATTATGATCATCACAAATCTTGGAAACAAGTAAAACTTCTTGTCGGTTCCAAATGATCTCATTTGCCTTTCAAAATTATCAAAAATGTACTGAGAAAAGCTGTATGGCTTGTTCAGCACCAAAGCAACCAACTGAGATGCATTCTGGATGTTCATCCGATCATGACCCGTACTCTGATGACTTATAGACCTCAACAAATAGTAAGCAAGGAACTTCCATTTGCCGCGAAGATTCTTCCTAAAGTATGGGTGTGTAATGTTACCAGCATAACCCATACGACGCAGAGCACCGTCACAGAATTCTTCTGTAAACTCAGTAGGACCTTGCTCCATGTCATCAACACCTAAGCGTAAAATAGTCCTTAAGTCTCCAACTGAGAACGAAATAGAACGTCCTCCAACAGTAGTGCGAATGTACAAATGATCACCCATCTGCACTAATCGGGCTGAGTTCCAAAACTCCTGAATGAGACTTATTACCAACGGAGGATTCTCGGTCAACGCAAAGTTAATGCGACAATGTGCAAGAAACTGGAGAACACCGTGAAACTCTGCAGTGCACCCTGTCTGCGTGATGCTGAGATCGAGTGCAACATTGTGTTCCTTAGCGAATACACGAGCATTATCACCTTGTCCAGCCATACCTGCACAAAAACAAACAAAAACGACAAAAAAAACGAAGTTAGAATAAACGAAAACTAAAAATTAGGGTTTGGTGTTCTGGTTCGTGATGACGTCATCACGAGGAGAATTTCCCTCGTCGTGACATCAGCACGAGCCAACCTGAACCCAGAAACACGAAGTACAAAACATCTCCATACGATGTTAAAATTAATCGAAAACATCATCGTGGACTTGTTTATGGTTCGTGTATGCCCAGAAAACAAAATCGAAACGAATTCGATGAACACAAAGTTGGTTCGTGTTCTTCGTGTGAATAGTGACCGAAACACCAATCTCTTTGATTAATCTTGATTTAACACTTGTTTACTGAAAGTTTTGTTAGATTTAACATGTTTAAACATTAATTAATCTAATTTTAAGTCCAATTTAAGTCCAAATCATCAAAAACCAAAGATTTAATCCATGGTTCGTCCTAGTTACTGTTCACGCGAGGCAAAATCGAAAATCGGGCATTATAACGACTTGTAATCGTTAATTCTTATAGACAAAACATCAATCAATCATCCTAGATTGGAATTATACCAACAAATCTGGATGAATAACACGAAGAAAGAAGGAATCGATCGAAATAGGGGGCGGATGAATAGTAGCACGAAGGAAAGTAATTCGTGTGATTAATTAGGGTTAATTTTCGATTAATAATAATTAATGAAAAGGTAAAACCCATATTTATATTCGGAGCTTCGTGGGCTTCGTGATGACATCAGCGCGAGGCATGCTGACGTCAGCACGAATGACTTCGAATATTCAGATTTTTTATTCACACAAGCTTCATTCCTTAGCCAAATTTCACGAATTTTCCAGAAATTTAAATAAGGAAAAATTCCAGAAATTCCAGAAACATAAACCTGTAGATACACGTTACTAAGAACCTGTATCTACTCGAATATGCTATCGTAAATCATCCGTACTAACTTGTCATCACAATAATGTATCAAATAAATCTTACATTATTATCTTGACATAAAATCGATCATTTCTTCATTGATGTTTAACTCAACAATGCAAATCATTTTAATGTAAGTTTGCATTACAATATAGCAAAATATCATATCAACAACCTATCACATTACATCTTAGGTTGTGATCTTGATAATACAATGGTAACCTATCACTCTAAGTCTTAGGTTAAATACATGACAATCCATCCTTATAACACAGTCTGTAGAAGCAATTTCTGAGAGGCTTTTATTGTCCGTCGCAATGCAATTCCAATAAGCAAGCTAAAATAATTTTGCCTTCAATCACAATCTGAATTTTTTGATGCCAACTACATTTAAAATGAGTTTATTATCTGTAACCTGCACATTTAACAAACTTCATTAATGCATCAAAAACAACAATAAAAATATCATAAATATGCAAAACAACCAAAAACTTAACCTAATAATCATTACAAGATCTAAGGCAAGTCCAATCTTTGTCAAGCATACTTATCAACCACAAACAATTGAAATTTCAAAAATTTACTTGAAACACATTCAAAAATATTTTGACTTTTCAATTTTCAATACATTTCATTTTCTAAATTAAACAACTTATGTATGAAATAGAAAATCCATCGTTTACACATTTATACCGTAAACAACAAGACTTATATAATTCACTAAGAATTATAACTTTTAATGCTTATTAAATCTCTCGTGCAATAAGAACTAGTTTGACACACAAACTGACACTTATTACAAGAATAAAAAGAAACAAAATAAAAAATAAAAATAAAAATAAAAATAAAACTAAGCTATTTTATTTATTTACAAGAAATTCTAAGTTCCTGCAGATTAGATCAGATTAGCATTTACATAAGTCTGCAAGTGAGAAATAATTCTCTTATTATTAATTATGAACAGTGATTCAACCACGATTACTGGTATATTTATCCTCTTAAACACTCTGTACTTCCAGTTTCCTTTGCGTTATGACACTTTCGATATACCCTGGCCAAGGACAGTCACCATATAACCCGAGTAGCCTAATATGCCATTGAATAGTTTGCGAACTTATGTGACCCACATTCAGATATACTTCTGTAATCGATACAAGCACTAAGATAACAAATATTTAATATATATTCAAAAACATCCTTAAACAAATCATGAGACACTTTTTAGATAACATAATTTAATTACTTTGTGATTTAACTTATATGCTTTTGCGTTTCATTGTTTATAAGGAACCCGTGATTTTCTATGAGACCCATGTAGCGAACTTTCTGACAACCTATCCCATGTTGGAAGCTTTAGGTAGGCTAGGTATACAAAGACACCCCGAGGACATACTTGTCCGAATTTCAAAGACCACATTAGCCCCTTAATAAACATTCATTTCATTTGCATAAACAATATCACATTTAACTTGCATGCTCATGATTGGTAGAGGTTTTTGCCTATACATTTAACAAATCTTATAGTAATGCTAGATCTTTCACAAAATTTAAGGACCAGATCAATTCATTACTGAAAAGCAAGCATTCTTAGCCATATATCTGAATATGTTTCCCACAAGAACATTGTATAATTTAAGTTCATATTAAGGAAACCTTGCTACTTTGTGTCTACCAATATATCCCAAATTGTAATTGTAGATGCAGATTCGGTGTGACAATCGCAACATAGATTTGATTATTGTTTACGTTTTTATGAACTTGTTTGTAATCATTTAGATAAGAACTTGTGTTGATATTTAATGATTACGTTTGGACTTCTATATTATATCTGTTTATGTTTTGTATTGTGTTTGTGTGTTATATATTATTTTACAGGTACAAGAACATAGAATCAAGGTTTATAAGTGTCGTAGGATACTTAAACGGTGATTGGATGTTATGTACGAGTCAAACAAAGTCAAACAAAGAACAAAGGATCGTCCCTCGTGCTAACGTCATCAGCATGTAGGATGAACCTCGTGCTGACATCAGCACGAGGCAGATCGGTTGTTAATTGTTTCGGGCCTAATACGTAATTAAGGCCTAAGCCCACACGATCCAATACGTAACTAGTATAAATACAAGACCTAATCTACGGAATTAGGTTAATCGTCGTTGGGTTAGTTAATTGCTCATTAATCCACGAAAGGCAATAGCAATCTAGTTATCTCAAGAGGATTCCGCACTCTTGACATAACGAATCACGTCTTATTACGATCCACGCAACAATAGGGCACCTTACAATAATCACTGAACTAAGCAGTTATATTACGATTAAGGAGACTTAAAAGCTAAGTATCCTCAGTTCTAATCATCTGACAGCATTAACTCAAATTTCTCCCATATTTTTTTTTGTCATTTTCTCATTTTTCACATTTTTATGGTTTTTATGACACCTAAGAACTCTTTTTGTATTTTTATGACTCTACCTATTACAGACACAAACTTACAAAAATTAGTTCTTTGAGAGATTTAATATGAATCAGCATTCTTCATCCCATTGAGAAGAATTAACTTCTCAAATCGAGTCTTATCAAATGCTTTGGTATACAGATCAGCTAAATTATCATCGGTTATAACCTTTTCCAAATGAATTAACTTCTTGTGGGCACAATCACGCAAGAAATGATGCCTAATATCAATATGCTTGGTGACCTTATGCATGACAAGGTTATTTGTAATGTCTATAGCTGACTTATTGTCTATTCTAATAGGAGTATCAAGAAAATCCATATACTCTGGTAGCCATTAGTCACGAAGTTGTTGCTGAATCCATAATACCTGGGAGCAACAGCTACCAGCAGCCATATACTCTGCCTCACATGAAGACTGAGCAACACATGTCTGCTTCTTGCATTGCCACAATACTAATCTTCCTCCTAACAACTGACAACCTCCAGTCGTAGACTTTCTGTCATTGTTACAACCGCCAAAGTCCGAATCAGTATATGCAACAAAATCAAACGTTCCTCCCATTGGATACCATAGACCAAGCCCTTGGTTTCCCTTAAGGTAACGTAGAATACGTTTTGCTGCAGTCAAATGTGACTCTTTAGGACTAGCTTGAAATCTAGCGCAAAGATAAACAGCGAACATAATATCTAGACGCGAAGCAGTCAGATACATCAATGAGCCAATAATAGCACGATAATAAGTTGCATCCACAAGTTCATCTTTCGGATCAAGAACCCCTAAACCATGATTTTGCTGAATAGGAGTACCATATGTCTTGGATGCTAACATTTGAAACCTCTCCAAGATGTCATCGACATACTTAGACTGGTGAATAAAGAATCCATCTTTCCTTTGATCTACTTGTAGTCCGAGGAAAAATTGTAATTCCCCCATAGCACTCATTTCAAATACATTTTTCATGCTCATTTCAAACTCTTTGCACATCTTTATATTAGATGAACCAAAAATGATATCATCCACGTAAACTTGTACAATTAGATAATCTCGCTTCTTCCACTTGATAAACAATGTGCTGTCTATCGATCCTCTTGTAAATCCATTTGTCAATAAATGCGTCGACAACTTTTCATACCACACTTTGGGTGCTTGATGCAATCCATAAAGAGCCTTATCCAAACGATATGCTCTTCTTGGATAATTCGGATCTTCAAACCCCGGTGGTTGGTGAACATACACTTCTTCTTTAACTTCACCGTACAAGAAGGCACTCTTAACGTCTAACTGATACACCTTTATACCTTTGAAACTTGCAAAAGCTAAAAATAACCTTATAGCTTCAATCCTAGCAACTGGCGCAAAAGTTTCGTTAAAGTCATATCCTTCTCTTTATGCAAACCCCTGAACAACCAAACGTGCTTTATTTCTAGTAACGATCCCTTTGTCATCTCGTTTGCATTTATATACCCAACGAGTTCTAATTGGTTCTTTACCTCTAGGCACATCTACTAACTCCCAAACTCCAAGTTTTTCAAATTCAACTAATTCTTCTTGCATAGCTTCAACCCAACATGGATCTTGAAGTGCTGCCTTAACATTCTTAGGTTCCACTTGTGAAATGAAACAAGAATATAAACACTCAGTTATCAATCCAGTGTCTTTCACTTCACAATACAAACTAGTCAGATCCTTATTCAACTGATTTCTAGTTCGAACAGGTTCGGTAGCATTTCCAAGAATTTTTTCAACTGGGTGATCCTTATTAATTCGATATTGAGGACCGAATCAACATTCAAACTATAATAACACGATTTCTGCTATTGATTCGATCTCAACAATGGCGGTTCAAGTGTGTGTCTTCTTGGTATGTTTAGTGTATGTGATTTTTAGAGAGAGAGAGAGAGAGAGAGAGACGATCTGTATATGTTGTATGTGTAAAATGGATCAAAAAGGCTTATGATTTCTAAGGAGTTGAGGGTATTTATAGTTTAAATCTACAATTAAACTAATTTACACTCCTAGTCCCTCAACCTTAGAAATCATTTCACCATGTCTTAACAACAATAACATCCACTAACTTCAATTATAATTTATCACTATTTTTGGATTTCTAACATTTTCCCCCTTAGTGATATATTGTAATGAATGAAGTACGTGTTATTTTGTCTTGTAGGAATTAAGTTGATGAGCCCGATGGTGAAGACAATTGGTGTGATGAAACAAGTCTTCAAAGCTTTCTCATTGTCTTTGGAGAACTTGAATCAATCTTGGTCCTGGACTTCTTGTAGTTAAAACATGATGAAATTCACAATGTTCTTTTTGAACAGAGAATAAAATGAATGATTTTAGAAACTTTGAAAATTGTTGAACCATGAATCAGAGTTGTCTTTTGAAGTACGGAAGGCATAAATTTGGTTCTTCAATCTTCGATTCTTGAATGAAAATTTGTTTCCTTGGAATGAAGTATCAAAAACTTAAACTCTCCCCCTTCGAGAGTGTAAGCATTTTGGAGCATCTTATTTTCGTTCTCATCCTTAAAAAAAACTTTCAAGAGAACATATTTCGGCGGCAAAATTCACTTCTTTTTCAATGACAATTACATTTCATTTTATTCCACCTTTACTCCATCAAATAATCTTTTTCTTTCTCAATCAATCATAATCTTTTTCTCCCCCTCATAATGACAAAGTTGGAAACCAATGTCATTATGCAAACATTGATTGACAAAATGCGAAAAGAAACCTCTTGCATGGTGGTTTTTGTGTTTGTGAGATAAGAAATGAAAGACCGGATAAGGATGATCCGTTAACATGTTCAAAAATCAAAAGGATTAATGAAATGACCGAAAGAAATGTATGATATTTTTCGGATTTCCTATGTATCATTGAATTATGCACAAAGCAATTTTCTAAAATAGTTCGGTCTTGTAGCTTTTCAACTACGAGATTGCTTCAAAGAATATAAATCATGGTCAGTGTCACCTAAGGCGTTCGATAACCACAATCTATTATCCTTAAAGACTTGTTAGTAAACATCCGAGGTCACTGATAGACTTCTCGCTCACTCAATAATCACATAAATGTAATTATGAGACCTACGTTCAATGTTGGAAAATATGTTAGCATTTGTAGGATTTCCATTCGATCATTGTGGAATATCAATTAAGATATCACTACAAATGTTCCGGCTATATCACATAGATAAGCAATAATATCACAAATATATGACTCGAATGTGTCTTAAGGAAATGAAAAATGATCAGATTAATGATCAATCAAGATAGCTCTAGACACAACGTGATCAAATGAAGTCGGGGATTGGAGCAGAATGTCGCCCTTATTCAATATCAACATCTTCTAAATGAAGAGTCAATAGAAATGTGAAAAACTCCGTGAGAAATAAAACAAGTATTTGTTAAGAAACACTTGAGTGGTTAGGTAAAGATGTGCATCGCTTCATTGGGTCTATGAAGTCTTAATCAAGATATCAACAAATGACATCCGATATAAATGTGTTTTACCCGGCGATTTGAGAGTTTTAGGGAAGGGTATCATTTCTTTTAACCCTTTTCTCACAACATATCACCATAACCTCTCACTTTTCAACGTTACTCCCTCCATTCTATTTGCACGAAACCATCATCACTCAAAATACCCTTACAATCTAAAGAAAGAATTGAATACTCTAGGGTTAGAACTTATCGGTGATGATGAAGTTCATGGAGTGAACGAATCGCTCAAGTGCAAACTAAACACCGAACTTCAATTGATGAAAATCATTTGAAAATCATCAAATGTGCGTAAGAAAATGATTTGAAAACACATTTGAAGTTTTGAAATTTTTGAAATCACAAAACTCCCCCTTAATCTATGCAAAGGTAGATCAAAAATGTTTTTCATAGAAAGGTAGAGCAAAAGTTGGTTTTTGTGAAATCAACAAGAGTAAAATCTTTGTTGTGATATATACATGAAAAAAAATTTGAGAGTCTAAAAGTGAACAAGATTTTAAGAAACACAAAGTTTTTTAACTCAATCAATTGTTCATAGTAAGATTACTCGGGAGTACACAAAGGCGTTCAATCCTTTGCATCTTACATCAACAAGTTGGATGCAAATAAAACATTTAAGAACAAATTTAACTCAATCAATTGTTCAAGATGAGACAACTCGGGAGTACACAAAGGCGTTCAATCCTTTGTTTCTCATATCAACAATTGAGAGTTTTTTGAAACATGAAATTCATTTTAAAAATTTTGAAGTTTTTTGCAACAAAATCAAGACATCTTGAAGAGAATTGTTTGCAATTTTAATCAAATGAAAAATTGCTATTACACATACATATTCATATACGACTACTTGGAAGT